>NW_026682131.1:0-29406 GCF_028640845.1 Ahaetulla prasina | reverse complement strand
AAGAAGAGATTGGACAACCATTTGTCTGAGATGATTGTGGGGTCACCTGCCTGAGCTAGGGGTTGGACCAGAAGACCTCAAGGTGCCTTCCGCTCTGTTCTTCTGAAATAATTGGAGAATTCTACCCGCTGAAAGTTCATCTGATTAAGACAACAGCCGTGACCAGGGTGAAATGCTCCCGGTTCAAACCGGATTGACAGATCCGCAGTGGCGATGGGGGGCCGGTACTTGGAGAAGCGGTAGCAAAATCCCTGCCCCACCCTCTGCCCACGCCTCGCTGTTCCTCTTCTCTGTCCCTGAAGCGCCGGGGTGATATAGCTGCAAACGGCCTTAAACGACTGCGCGGCATTTCAAAGCTGACTACAGCTGATCAGCGCAGCTAGTAGTCGGTGCCTCTATTTTTAAAGAAGGTAGACTGGGGCCTGCCAAAAGGCACTTGGTAGACCGGGGCCTGCCAGTAAAAGGCAATTGGTAGACCGGGGTCTGTTTTAGAGAAGGTAGACCGGGGCCTCTCAGTAAAGGCAATCGGTAGTCGGTGCCTCTATTTTTAAAGAAGGTAGACCGGTGCAGCCAGAGTTTTCTATACCTTATTGTTTTTATTATTTATTATTATTGACCATGCCCATTCAGTCACCTGACCACCAAGCCACACCCACCAATTAAGACACGCCCACAGAACCGGGAGGGAACATTGTTAGATTTCACCCCTGGCTGTAATTCGTGTAAACGGCAGATAATTATGTTCAGGGAAGGCGTTCAAAATATCCAAAGACATTATTAATAGGGTATATCTCTTACAGATGGTGGAACCCTGAACGTAACACGATTTCATATTCTTCTTTGGTTGGGCATTCTGTACTAACTAAATACCTTCAATTATCTTTCTTGCTTTCTTAGATCTTTATAAACACACTTGCTCTTTTATAAAAGTGGGGATTTATATAAATACATCACTACTGATAATTTCATTTTAGCTGCTATATTTTAGCTGCAAGCCTTTCTGGCATTCTTCACAAGAGATCTGCATTAAAAGGAATGATATGTGTATGATAGATATGTCCAAATATTACAATAGTCATACACTGAAATCTCAGGTAAGATGGTAATTTAAAAAGTGTCTATTTGACTTTTAAAACCCCATGAAAATCAAATTAAATGGCAGTAAACAAAAGCCAGGTTTCCAGATTAACTGGAATCTGCAGCTGCCTCCTCTCCACCTGCATGTAAAAAGGTCTAAGGGTTTTAAAAAGTACTGAGATTTAAGTTTAGGCTTTGCCAGTAAGCAGGCACCAAAGCAATCTGAAGCTCTGATGGTGTACTGTTATCAAGCCTATAGCTTCATTAAGTCTCAAAGGACCTTAAACACTGAGTTCACTTCTTATAAAGTGGCTTGTGGTTTATAAACCATGATTTTGGCTTAGCAGTGGTTTGGGCAAATTTAATTGGCTGGACTCAGCTTACTGACATGCAAGAATGGCACCAAAAGTCTTAAGGGGAAATAAAGGACAGAAAATGTTTGCTCTCCATTTTTTGCTTTATTTGGGGATGTTAGTGAAGTATTTCATGGGTATCCCCCATTAGCAGCTTCCTGCTCCTATTCCCATCCTTATCTTTATGATTTTTTTTAAACCTGAAAATTTAATTTTTCATTGCACATATTCAGATTGAAAAATGAGATCACATTAGTAAAGCTGATGGCAGAAGAGCCATCAATTCCAGCCCTCGATTCTTAATCAATCAATGTTAAATTAAATATTATGTATTCCAGAAAAATCAGATTGGGTGACCCAGCCAATTGTTTATACAATAACCTAAAAAATAACCAAGATCAGGACCTAGCACAATGCATATACCTAGTCTAGCTTTTTTCTGCCATCCTAAAAGGATTTTCAAAAATGAAGGTTCATAATTATCTTGCAGCAGGTGCCACTGAATTCAATAAAACAGCATAGTCCAAAATCATGAAACTCTTCAAATGTTGCACAATGCAATGCCATTTAGTAATTCAACTTAGTGACTAGAGAGGATGTAGTGCAGTGGTGGGTTGCCCCCGCTTCGGACTGGTTCTATAGAACCGATAGTAAAACCGGTGGGCCCACTGACCCAAACGTCATCAAAACTCTTTTGCGCATGCACGGGCACAATCACCAGTAGTAAAGTAGAACCCAGCCCTGGTGTAATGGTCAGAAGGCTGAACACAATGTGAGCAAATCTTGTTTCAGAAGCAATCATTATCTTAGTCCCACCAATCTTATTTAGCTACTCTGCTTTGGGGTTCTGAGAGAATTCTGACAGAATGCAATATTTATTTATTTATTTATTTATTTATTTATTTATTTATTTATTTATTTATTTATTTATTTATTTATTTATTTATTTATTTATTTATTTATTTATTTATTTATTTATTTGATTTTTATTCCCGCCTTCTCCCGAAGGACTCAGGGTGGTTTACAGCCAAATAAAACAACATAGACATAGACAACAATTAAAAACGCATTAAAAAATTGATTATAAAATGGCCAAATAAATTTAAAAATAAGGTAAAACCATCCTAAAACCCTACTAAAAATTTCATCAAACTAGCCCCGCACAGTGGAATAAAAAGGTCTTGAGCTCGCGTTTAAAAGACTGGAGGTCGGGGAGTTGCCGCAACCCCGGAGGCAACTCATTCCATAGGGCTGGAGCCCCCACAGAGAAGGCCCTCCCCCTGGGGGCCACCAGTCGACATTGTTTGACTGACGGCACCCTGAGGAGGCCCTCCCTATGGGAGCACACAGGCCGATGGGAGGCTATGGGTGGCAGTAGGTGGTCCCGTAAGTAACCCAGTCCTGTGCCATGGAGCGCTTTAAAAGTGATAACCAACACCTTGAATTGCACCCGGAAGACCACCGGCAACCAGTGCAGGCTGCGCAGGAGAGGTGTTATATGGGAGCATCGCGGTGCCCCTTCTATTACCCGCGCAGCCGCATTCTGGACCAGTTGGAGCCTCCTTCATATTAAATTATGAAGCAATCTGTTGTTTATACTGGTTTCTTGGTGAATTGGTTCAGGGTGCCTACAAGTCCATAGCATCCACATGAGCTGGATTTCTGCTTCCTCTCTCTCATGTCCTCCAGATGTGCAAGCACTATAGTTTCCAGAATTCATAGCATGTAACTGGGAATTCTAGAAGCTGCAATTTTAAGCAAATCTGAAAGGTACCTATCTGGGGGAAAGGGTTGTATCCTCTTATCCCATTCCTTTGAAGTAGTGTTTTTCAACCTTGCCAACTTTTTAGATGTGGACTTCAAATTCCAGAATTGTCCAGATGGCGTGTTGGTTTGGGAATTCTGGGAGTTGAAGTCTACACATCTTAAAAGTGGCCAAGGTTGAAAAACATTGTTTTAAAACAGGTAAAGCAGATAGTAATTCTAAAGAACATTCCTTTCAGATAGAATCAAAACTACGCTAAAAAATAAGCCCAGGTTTCTGTCTTTGCCAGCTGAATCCCCTGATGCTTCGCTCTGGCTTTTGTAGCTCTCTGGGTTCAGGTGTTTCATGTTGCTAAAAGGTAAAGACAAGTAGTGGCAAGTCATACGATGTTTGCATCATTTTTTAAGCAAACATTTACCCGAAGGATGCTCGAGTATCACAGAAGTGCAATCCCATTATCTCACAACAACCCAGCCAGGTAGGTTAACCTAAGGTTTTTCTCTCACACACAAACACATAACCATTAATTAATGGTACTATTCATGTTGTCTTGTATTTTCTGTTATGGATTGCACCAGTAAAGGCTAAACCAATATCGCTGTATACATGATGTACAATGAAAATAAAGGCTGTTATTATTAAAATATACAACTAACCACTGGAATATAGAGGAAAAAGCTTCACCTAGTTGACCAGACAGCTGATAAATAAGCTGCCATCAGTTGTGAATCTGGTAGAAGCAATGACCAAATGGCCCTACAATGGTCAAACTGAAAATTAAACAGAAGATACAGCCATTTATTCCTCTAACATTGCCAGGCCAACAATATGCTTGTGGTCCATAAAATCACCTGGATGTGGGTGAAAAATGTTGCCTTTTTATGTATTGTCACAATTAAGGCTATAAGAATGTTCACTAACATATGGATCCAGTTTCTTCTGCAGTAGCCAAATGAAATACAAGTGGCTACATCTTCCTGTTGTGGGAACGGGAAATAAGGCTGGGCCAGAGCTAGTTAATTATTATAATTTTCAATGTATGATAAAGATGGTAACTGTGACATCATATCATATCTCTGTAATTCATACATGGTGAAAAACCAAGTAAAGCTTTAATCAAACTATCGTATCAAAGTCAGCTTGATTTCTTTTCACCATACTCTGTGGTTATCCATGCTATGGTAGAAGGCCACTTACAAAATCCAGGATTGTAAGTGAGATGACAAAGTTAAAAGAGAAATCTACAATAGTATTCCGTAACCGTAGCATCTTTAAGGTACCAGTTGGTGAATTTAAATTCTCAAAATTCTCTAGCCAGGTTCTGTGGGGTTGCCCGAAAATCTACCTGAAGTCACAAGGCATCAAAATTAGTTTGAAGGAGGCCTTATTTTACAAATGGGGAGAGGAATAAAGAGGTGGGTTTTTTTTTTTGCTGCAAGACTGAGTGGATAGTTGAAGTAGCCAACTGAAATTCCCTTGGGAATCCAGAAATAGAGCGGGAAGACCATTTCTATCTCTTCAGGAAGGATGTATTAATATCATCACATGTTGGTAGCATCATTTTTTGCTTATCACTTAAAGGTAACAATAAGTCCAAAACAGGCCTCTAAGCTTCCCAGATGCTTAACCTGTCTGTTTTATTAAAAGAAGCAGACACCCCAGGGCAGAGTCATGCCCTCCAATTCTATTCATATCCCTTTCAGTGACTTTTTGCTGCTATTTATTATTTATTTATTTAAGGATATATATTCCGCTTTCTTGAGTGGCTTTTACAACTTAAAAAGTCATAAAAATGTCACAAGAAGCAAGAAATTTTAAAAAATGAAAAATGGATTAGTAAACTAAAAAAGGTAAAGGTTCCCCTCACACATACGTGCTGAGGTTCCTGACTCTAGGGGGCGGTGCTCATCTCCGTTTCAAAGCCAAAGAGCCAGCGCTGTCCGAAGATGTCTCTGTGGTCATGTGGCCAGCATGATTCAACACCAAAGGCGCACGGAATGCTGTTACCTTCCCACCAAAGATGGTGTCTATTTTTCTACTTGCATTTTTTACGTGCTTTCGAACTGCTAGGTTGGCAGAAGCTGGGACAAGTAACAGGAGCTCACCCCATTACATGGCACTAGGGATTCAAACTGCTGAACTGCTGACCTTTCGATCGACAAGCTCAGTGTCTTACCCACTAAAGCCACCGCATCCCTTATTAGTAAACTACTAACATGTTAATGGACTTGACGGAATAAATTTCCTACTAAGGAACCTACTTGTTTTATCAATCCAAGTGAAAAAAGTATATCCCAATAGTTATATGGCTGCCACATCAATGCCAGTTCCTGAAGAATCCTAGGATAATAAGATCCTTATGGGCCATCCTTATGCATAGCATCCAGAACAAGCACATCTGCTGAATAATTTCCTGCTGTGTCTTTCTCAAACCTAAATGCCAAAACAATACGTTTGGAAATAATGGTCTATCACTGAAATAAAGTCATTTTGATTTATAGCAGAGGTCTTCAAACTTGGCAGCTTTAAGACTTGTGGACTTCAGCTCCCAGAATTCTGGGAATTGAAGTCCACAAGTCTTAAAGCTGCCAAGTTTGAAGACCTTTGATTTATAGGAACATAGTCTACTCCCTATTAATGTATGAAATACTCTTAAATAATTTAAAACCCTATGGCTATGTTGGAATAAACAAATCTGTCAATTTTTATTTTCTAGTTTACATTTCTGTGCTTTGTTTCTCTCTTGAGATTTGTTGGAGAAACAAATGGCGCTGAAATCCCCTTTTTCCTCATTTCTCCTATGCATTTTGGATACCATGTGCTTAATGGACACAATTTTTCACAAGTATTTTTTTTTTTTAGAGATATCCCAGGTACTTCATACATTGCTTTCACCAGTACTTTTGTGCCGACTTTCCTTTGCTATTTCTTTGTATGATTCTTTTAGTTGGAGAAAGGCTTCGCAAAAAATTAAAAAACTGTACATTTCATAAAAACCAAATTTAAGTTTGTGGATGGATTCAAAAATGTGAAAATTCCTGCATTTCTTGCCTCAGCAAATTTTACATGTTGACTGCATTTCTTCCCACAATGGACAGTCATCATGTGAAATGTGTTGCATTTGGTGTGCGATGGCTCAGCAGTTAAAAATGCTGAGCTTGTCAGCTGGAGAGCTGACAGCGAGGGTTCAAGACCTGAGTGCTGCACAACAGGGTGAGCACCCATTACATGCCCCTGCCAACCTAGCTGTTCAAAAGCATGTAAATGTAAGTAGATAAATAGGTACCACTTGGTGGGAAGGTAAAGGTGCTCTGTGTGCCTTTGATTTATAGCCATGCTGGTCATATAGCCACGGAAATGTCTTCAGACAATGCTGGCTCTCTTGGCCAAGAAATGGAGATGAGCACCATGTCCTAGAGTCAGACACAACTGGACCGGGGAAACCTTTGTCTTAAATTTCATAGAAACCAAATTTTAGTTTGTGGATGGATTCAAAAATGTGAAAATTCCTGCACACAGCAAATTTCACATATTGACTACACTTTGTGGGAAGAAGCATTTTCTTCCAGTCAGTCAATATCACTTCTACAATCATGAGAAGGAAAAAAAAATTCTGCATGTAATTTCTCCATATCATTATATCTTTTAGAAATATCAATCATGTCCCATTTATTGTGGTAAGATCATAGAGTTGGAAGGAACATTTAGGCCAGCAGCCCAAGATTTTGCTCAGTGGAAGAATCCATAGTATAGTATCCTAGACAATAAGTAGATAGCCTCAATTTTGTTAAAATTTAATTGTTACTTTTGGATAATAAATCATCCCTGTAGTGAAGTGGAGGGGAGGCTGAACCAACAGTCCTCTAAATCAGGGTCTCTTTAAGACTTGTGGACCAACTCCCAGAGTTCATCAGCAAAGCTGGCTGAGGAACTCTGGGAGTTGAAGTCCACAAGTCTTAAAGTTGCCAAGGTTGGAGACCCCTGCTCTAAATAATTGGTTCCACTATTGAACTGTTCTTTCCCCCACCACCACCACTGTATTAATGAAATCTGTCTTCCTGTAACTTAAATTTATTACTGTATTCCATGTCCAGCATCTAGAACAAGAAGGAACCTTATCTTGATCTTCTGCACCTTTTTAGATTTTGGGAAAAGGCTGCTGAATCCTCTGAAATCTTTTCTCAAGGCTAAACATACCCAGTTCCTTCAATTTCCCTTCTTCAGGCTTAGTTGCATGTCTCCTAATCATCACCATGGTCATTCTCTAATATCATTCAAATTTCTTGGAATTCGGAATATTCTCTTGGTGTTCGACATTACTCCAGAAAGTGAAGCAAAATGAAATCCTCTAAAAACCACGCTGGCTGGGGAATTCTGGAAATTAGTCCACAAGTCTTAAATTTGCCAAGGTTGGACACCCCTGCTGTAAAGGATGGCATGACTGGCCAAACAGGAAGAACCCAGCTTTTGGTCCAACCCCAACCTTCAGAAGTTAACCAGATTACTTGGACCTGGCACTGTGCTTCAGTCCATCCCCTAATTCCCGAGGCGAGAGAAAAACAAAAAAGGGAAGCACTGTGTACACAGCTTTGAACTCCTGTATGAAAGGTGAGTTATAACTTAATAATAAATAGTGCAATACATTGTTGTAGACAAACTTAGCAATGGCCTTATCCATACTTAAAGCAAAATATAGCACTAAAGGACAGCTATACGGATTGCTGAAGCCCAGGCATGTAATTTTGGTTGAAGCTTAAGCATTATGAATAAAGGGGAGAGAACTGTCTTCATGACAGATGAAACTAAGACACTGAGTTAATCTATACCTGATTCTCCTATAAGTAAATATAGGAGTAAAGCCTGTAAGGATTCTTGACCTTATCAAATAATATTTTTGCGTGATACCTCAAAAGGATGGTATACATTAATGATTATTATAGTCTATAATATTAACGATCAATATCCAAACAAAAATATTGAAATATAAACAACAGAAATCACAATCCACACACACACACACACACACACACACACTCTTATTTACAGGATATTGAAAACACATGACATAGTACGAATGACTCAGTTTTGAATAAAATAAAAGGAAAAAAAAGAAGGCATGTTTTCTTTTCCTTTTGAAAAGAAATGGGCTTTTTCCTGTCCCTTCCTTTCTTCAGCCCTGAGTCTGCATCTTGACAGCTGTGCAGCAAAGAAGAATCAACTTCTCTGTCCCCGGAGAATTCACCTGTTCCTTTATAGGCTGGCGAGTCATAAACATGAGAGAGCCTCATAAAAGCCTCTGGTTTTTTTCCCCAAACAGCTATTATTTTCTTCCAGCAGCTCGGAGTTAAAATGGCCAGCCGAAAATTGTGGCTATTGTGCATAGGATTATTTCTCTTCATACTGGAGCATGTGTCCATGGCAGAAACTTCAGACCCTCCAACGAAGCCGGAGGAAGAATGCCGACTCCTGGGGAAATTTGATTTACGTGGCTATGTAGATGCTGAGGAAGCCATGCACGTTATAGGAGGCATGTTCCCAATACACTTCAGGACCATCCTTGAGGAAGATCCAACAAGTACACCTCCAAATTCACCAAAATGTGAAGGGTAAGGTACTTCTTGTTTTACTATTGTTTGGGGAAAGTAATTATGTCAGACAAGGAGTGTTGTTCTCAGTCAGAAATGACAGCAGTTTGTTGTCACAGCACAAGACAAATACTTAAGAGAAGCAAGGAAAGCAGGACTGCTGTGGAAGTTGAAGAGGTCTTAGGCAACAAAGCACCATCATGTAGCTTTTCATACATTTTTAGATGCTCCATCCCTTCACCAGCTTCTTAGTCATATGTTCTGACTTCTTGGTGGTCTTCTATTTTCTCAATCCATCCCATACATCTTTATACCCCCTTTTTTTCTTGCAATTTCCCAAGCAGGAACACTGATATTTTGACTTTCTTTTTGCTAACAATTAAAAGGTGGTTGGAACGATAGTGGAGAAGGAAGGAGGAAATGGGGGAGCCTCATGCATGCAAGACACTGGACCTGCATCCAGGAGCCCATCCACCCTAGCACAGAGAAAGAGGCAGTTTTCAGATGTACCGTAGATACTTGTTTCCTTATCCTCTCTCTTCAAAGAGATTTGGAACAATCTCTTTGTTCTCTCCTGAACCCAACTCTTGGTCTCGGTATCATGGGGCACCTGGCAAGGCCTACTTCAAACACTGTCTTTGACTGCCCCCAAGATATTCTTCATCTCATTTTCCAAGCAAGAGTGAGGCAACCTTAATTTGAATTTAGTTGTTCTGAGCCTAACGTCATCAGCTGTGATTTTCTATTTTATACCAACAATGTTCAAAAGTAAGCTCAAGATTTGTAAAAACATTATGCTTTGTCATCCATTACTTTGGAGGGAAGTCAGTGACTTTAGTATCTTGAAACAGAGTTAATTTATAAACAGGTTAGGAACCAACAGTTAGGACAGCAAAAGTCATACTGATATAACTTTAGGATGACTGAAAGAGGGAAGGAATGCTTCAACTCTACAGTGGGGAAAAGGTAAAGAAACATTGTCAGAAGAGATGTTTTGCTTTTCTGACAGAGCCCACCAATACCCCTGAATATACCAATACTTCCAAATTTATATAAGTGACTATGAGAGACTAGATAATATTCAAATAGAATAGAAACAACCGTAGACCAACATTTGCCATATAAAAAGAATGCAGGTTTGATTGAGATCACTGGAATGACTTGTGCTGATGTGGTTATGGAAACCGCTAATGGGAAAAAAATGGACTCCCTTACCTATAAGATAGGAATGGCTAATTAGAGTCCCCAGGTCTGCTTGGAATCCTTAAACTACTTTGGTGGCTCCCAGCCAGGAATGTTTGCAATGCAGGAATCAGGAGGTCAAAAAGCTGCAGCCATTAAATGCCACCTTGATTTTTTTTTAAAAAAAATATTCCCACTTCCCCACAGGTGCCCCAGTTGGCTATCCCTCAACTGCCCTGCTGAATTTCAGTGGCATGTTTGCTGAAATCTAGCAGCATATGATTTCTCCATATTTTGAGGTTAAAATAGCTTAAACGCTGTTTATAAAAGGAAACTTCACCTTCTTCGTATTAAGGAATAAATAGAAAATCCTAAACAGAGACATATGTGACAGAGCCTGGTTCACTTTGCATCATTGTTTCTCCCAAAGTATTAAACATGACCTCTATGTACCGAATATTGTCAAACTTTCAGAATACTGTTTAAAAATCAGATATAAAGTCAATCTCTCTGTCTATGTGTCTTTCTCTGACTCTCTCTCGTCCTCCCTCCTCCTCCTCCTCCTCCTCCTCCTCCTCCTCCTCCTCCTCCTCCTCCTCCTCCTCCTCCTCCTCCTCCTCCTCCGTGTGTGTGTGTGTGTGTGTGTGTGTGTGTGTGTGTGTGTGTGTGTAGAAAGGCAACTCTCCTTTGAAGTGGCATGGTCTGTCCAGAATACCCATAGATTCACTGTACAGCATTAGCCAGCATATTAAAATTTTCATGTGGAAAGATTCACTAAATTGCAAAAGCAAAAGTTAAACTTTTTAGAACTTTGTCTGCCTTCCAAGAACCTAGTTAATCATAGTTGTAATAGCTAACAAATAAAGAATTGTAACTGGGCATGCCCCCATTTTATCTACCAAAGTTTTTTAAAATTTATTGTATCTCAGTGTAGAAAGGATAAGAACCAACTTTTCCTAAAATATTCTCTGAGGAGCCCAGTAGTTCCTAGGTATTTTTTTTTCTCAGTTAATAGTTCCGAAGACAGAAGAGACATCTAATATTCTTTTAAGCCCGAAACCACTGAATAGGCAACGTAAAATTCTATGATTCATCTGTTCCAAAATTCTTATATATTGTCCCATTTTTATTTTTATCATCATTTTGTAATTTTTGGTGGTAATAAATTAACAACTAGTCCCTGTAAAATGCTTCTGTAATAGACTCAGAGGCCCTGGAATTTCAGAGCCCATGAGAATGTTGAGTCAAAAATGTATATAGCAAGTATTTCAGCTGTATGTATTGCCATTCAACCTTTGAAGTAAATTATACTCCTCTTGTAAAATCTCAAACAGTTATCATTACATAAGACTTAATTTATGTAAAATGATCCCATTGTGAGGCCATGTTTTCCAAATCAAAGAGTAATACCAGCCATTTTTAATCCAATCACACTTGGCCAATAAAATTCTGTTCTGTTCTGTTCTATTCTAAATAAGAATTGCTCAACAATGTCAGTTTATGAAAATAAATATCAAATTTATTTGATATAAAGAATCAATTTTTCTGTCCAGTAAAATCCAGATATGTCTGGCAGCCTTTGATGCTGGAAAAGTAATCAAATTCCTACTGATACACATGTTAGAACCAGTGGTGGGATTCAAATAATTTAGCAACCGGTTCTCTGCCCTAATGATTTCTTCCAACAACCAGTTCACCAAACTGCTCAGAATATTAACAACCAATTCTCCCGAAGTGGTGCAAACTGGCTGAATCCCACCACTGGTTAGAACCAAGAACTTGCTATTAAATATTAACTCTCAAATTAATCTAACAATGGTAACTAATTAACTTAATTTCCATTCCAGCGAATGGTTGAGGTGAATAAATAAGGCCAAAGTTATCAAGATAATTAAAAGTGACATTTTCATAATAGAGTTGTATCTTTAAGAGTGAGATTATGGGCATTTGCTTCTTCCAGTATCAAATTTAACCATTAACTTATCAACCTGTTTAAAGTATGTAAGTGAAACCAATGTAGACATTGATTTCAAAGTGTATATATGGGTGCTTGCTATATACATTTTTCAGTATTAATTCTTTCCCAGAAACCTAGAGATATTTTCATCCATCCCTTAATTTCTTTCATTTGGGTGGGACCTTTGAAATATTTCATCTTGGGTCTTCTCCTAGGGATAATAATTTAATAATTTAAATCTTCAATAATATTTAATAGCTTTTAGAAAGCACACAAAACTTAATTTGTTTCTATAATCATCAGAATCTTGGTATAATATTTGGTATAATATTTGTATATTCAAAACATTTATCATGTAACTGTTGCCACTTCAGTAAATTTAGGAAAAAGATGTTTGATAAATATATATAAACTGCATATAACAACATAAGCCAAAAGAATTGCTTTGGATAGTGAGATGGGCAGCATATAAATTTAATAAATAAACAAAGATCTGATATTCAAATTCAGCTGAGCAAATTTCTTAATTTCAATTAAGAAATTAATTTCATGTTTGTCTAATAGCCAATACCACGGGTTCTCATACCAAATTAAGCAATAGAGAAGAAAAGGGACATCCTTGATTGTTCTATGTTATATTACTTGGATGCCCGTGCTTCGCTACGAAACTATTTGAACAGGCGTGATTAATTGACACTTAAAGCCTGAAATTTAATGTAGAATGTATAATCTGTAGTATCAGGCCAGCAACTGGCAGTTGGAACAGAAGGGGAGGGGAAGTAGAATGTCCCAGCCCACAGGCCGGATGAGTCATGAGCTGGCCATGCCCACACCTGGTTTAGTGAAGGGGTTGCATTTAACAAAGGGGTAGCATCAGAGCGTGTTAATATAAGGCAACCGGCAGTTGGGACAGAGTCCTTTTCAGTTGGGGAGAGGGAGTAGAACGTCTAACTCCTTAGCATCAGAGTGTGTGAATATAATACTGTATATGAAATACTAATGATCTGATGGTTGATCAGATTCCATGATCAGATTCCATGATCTGATGGAAATACTAATGATCCAAAGCACCCGAAGGTAGAACAAGAAGCAATGGGTGGAAACTGATCAAAGAAAGAAGCAACTTAGAACTAAGGAGAAATTTCCTGACAGTTAGAACAATTAATAAGTGGAACGACTTGCCTGCAGAAGTTGTGAATGCTCCAACACTGGAAATTTTTAAGAAAATGTTGGATAACCATCTGACTGAGATGGTGTAGGGTTTCCTGCCTGGGCAGGGGGTTGGACTAGAAGGCCTCAAGGTCCCTTCCAACTCTGTTGTTATGTTATGTTAATAATGATGGTCATTTCAAAAAAATCCTTTCTTAGCGAGCACCTAGAAGCCAAGATACCAAGATGAGTGAATGGTATTCGGCTTTTATATATATAGATTCTAATTAATAATACAGTAATTCCATAGGCAATTACATGAACACAAGGATTAAGCCAATAAATTGATGGTGGTTGCCTTTAAAGCCTTTCATGGCTTGATGCCAAGTTACTGATGGGACCATCTCCCCCCAGTGGTGACTGTCCATACTGTTAGATCCAGCTGAAGAGGTATGCACCAGATCTTGGCTATGAGAAAATGCCAGGTTTAGGACTCAAGAAAAAAGCCTTTCTGCCTTCCCACCTGTCTTCCAAAATTTCATCCCTCCTGGAATTAAGACTTGTCTCAACCCTGCTGGTGTTTTATAAGGGATTAAAAACCTGGGTTAGTCATCTATTCTGGGAACCTAATAGTATAGGTAAGCCCATTTCATGATTTGAATGTGGAACATTATGAATGCTGTAGGCAAATGTTCTATGCTATTTTTTTTTAAATAGCATAGACCCAGATTGTTGGAGGCAAAATACTGACTCTGTAAACTGCTGTAAAGCACTGTGAAGCAGTATATAAGTGCTATTGCTATTGCTAGATACGTTCCGTTTATTTCAACCAAGACTAGACAACCATGGGGGTGGGGTACTTTACTTAGAAAATTAAAATTAAGAATGCAAATTAGAGAAATGAATTTGATGGCTTAAGTGACTCATTCCAACACTATGAGTGGATTCCTATGGTATATTTAATTCAAATAAAAATTTAGAGGCTGCATTCCAGTAGAGAAGAATATATGTAGCACAAGGTTAGTTGCAATCATAGTAAATTAGTTTTTATCTTCTATGTTTGGTTTGTCCATTTCAATGAAAATATTTACAGTTTTACAATACTTTAACAGGGGACTAACCCTCCTGCTTTATCTGGACTTGGTGCTCTCCGAGCTTGGTTGCTTTCTTGCAGATGTTTCATTACCCAAACTAAGTGATATCATCACCAAAGACCCCTCATTTCAACCCTGATCTACAAATATTGGGGGGGGGAGGACAATGACTTGAAATCAGCTGTAGTTTCTCCTGCAGGTGGAGTTAGTGCTGCATCTGGTATACAGACTTGATAAACCAAGGCAAATAAGCCAAGCTTATTCAACTATGAGGTTTGCCATAAGTCAAAAGCAGATCATGAGATACACTTGAACACCATGGTTGAAAGTGGAGAAGGCTAAGCAAACACCACATACTCTTTGCCTGTCGCAAATGCCTAAGTGTCAATAACTAATGCTCTTTTTAATGCTGATTGGATATTTATACGATCTTTGCATGAGTGACTTCAAAGATTGAGATAATTCTTCTAGTAACTGTGCAATCATGGAGAACTGTGGGGATTACCAGTAGATCCATTGTTCATCCACACTCAGAAAATTGCATCTTGAATGTTGAGATGAAGTAAAAATAGCAATAAAACTACTGAAAATGATAAAGCACCTAGAATAGCTGGAATAAAAGTTGATGCAGGGTTGAAATGCTCCCGGTTCGCTCGATCCGGTAGCAATGGCAGCAGGTGGTTTGGAGAACCAGTAGCAAAAATCCCTGCCTTCCCCCATGCCCAGTTGAGCCGCGCAATCATCAGAGGCTTTTTTTTAACTTTTAAAAGCATTTTTTCTTCAGCCGAAAAAATGCTTTTAAAAATTAAAAAAAGGCTCTGATGATCGTGTGGCTCAGCTAGGATCATCAGAGACTTTTAAAAGCATTTTTTTACAACCTCTTCAGCCGAAGAAGTTGTAGAAAAAAGGCTTTTAAAAGTAAAAAAAAAGTTGGGCACACCCACCCAGTCACATACCCCCCACCAAGCCACACCCACAGAACCGGTAGTAACAAATTTTACATTTCACTCCTGAGTTGAGGGATTCAAAACTGATGAAGTTCAATTCGATCCAGTGACTAATTCATTTTTATGACTCATTTAATATTCAAAGAAGAGCCTTTCTGTATAAACACAAGCAATTATAATCCCTGTTTTGATCAAAGGTAATAGTTACAGAGACATAAACTGTCTTGCTATCATTGGAAATGTCCTCATGAGAATCTCTGCTTCTGGAAACAGTGGGAACAGAACAACTAGGAGTTATTTCCACCCAAACTGAGGCTGTTGTGACCAGATTTTCACCAGCAGACAATCCATGGAAAAGTGAATTTGATAAGGAAAATAAATAGTCATTGTATTTATTGACTTTCGAAGAGCATTCAAGAGTTTATACTGGCCTGCTTTGTGGAATGCACTGCAAACTGTATGCATGCCCATAAAATTGTGATCCTATTGCTAGAAACACAATTGTGCTATAATGAAGAAAGGCTTTGGTGGCAGACATGGACTATAGTTAACTGGATAATATAATTAGATGTGTTGGGTGAAACTAACTCCAACATCTACAGTTGCCTTCAAGTTCTCTTACTTCTTACTTAGTATCTAGTTGATTACCGTGAGGAGCAGGATATACAGCTTCATATGAACCTGACTGGTCTAGCTGACGAATCTTGTTTTCATTTACAGTGTATAGCATTCTCAACTACTGTGTTCAGCTGAAATATTTTTATTAATAATGAAATATTCTTAACAAAATATGACAACAAATCAACTTTGGGATCTTCTACTTGCAAAAGCAATTAGGAGCTAACAGTTTCATTTTGAGTGATTCAACTACTTGGGTTTCTTTACTTAACTAGGGGGTCACATTAGCCATATAAATTTAGAGAAAGTAGCACTAGCTCCAATTCCTTTAGCATTCTTCTAACATTTTTTATTTATTTATTTTATTTATAATTTAATTTCTATACCGCCCTTCTCCCAAAGGACTCAGGGCGGTTTACAGCTATATTAAAATACAAATATAAATAGCAATTTTAAAAACAAATTAAAACCAAATATTTAATGGCCAAATCAACTAAAACGGTCAAAGACTGACTTAAAACCCGTTTAAAATTTTGCAGAATAGCAAAAGCTTACATACACATTTTTAAAGAAAAAGAATTCTTAAAACCTTGTTTTGAAAGTCAATGTTTTCATATAATATTTTTTGAAAGCAATATCTCTAATTGCCTTGATTAATTGCTTTAGAGGAAATCCAGGTGTAGTTGTAATCTACTGGCAAGTTGAAAGCCTTGTGTTACAATATCAATTCTGAAGTGACTTAGATATACTTTATATCCAAGTTATTCCAGTATATGTCTCATGGAAAAATGCCATTGCCCATTTATCTTGGAGGTTTTTTCTCCCATTCATTCATAGATATGTGATAAAAATCAAGCAATGGTTACAAATAAAGTGAAAATGATATCTCATATATCAGCATGACAGTACACATACAGAACAAGGAGGTGATCTCAATCTGTTTAAGAAACTTGGTTTGTGTTAAAGAAGTCTTACAAATTTAGGACTTATGTTTAAGTCACCAGGTTAACTACAATGGTGCTGAGCAACTCATGGCAGTTGTGGGTATCTAATATTGCTTATTTTAGTTTTAACAACCCATAAACTATTTTTCATAGACAGGTTGAACACCTTGTTTGGTTCAGAACTAGGAAAAATAAACCATTGCTCTCAGCATTCAAAATAGTTTCCATTTATATGAAGCCTGCGTATGTGTCTCTAGTTCTGACATCAAAAATCTAGCTCTATTCTCAGGCTTCAACAAACATCCAGATCAGGGGTGGGTTCCACACCTTCACTATCAGTTTGCAACGGGAGTGTGCACGCGCGCTTGCTTTGTTCATATGTGTGCTTCTGCACATGCACAGATCGTCCATGATGATGTCTGGACAGGTGGACGGAGGTTCGCAAGAACCAGACTGAACCGTAGCAACCACCACCGATCCAGATTCTTCCTTGTTCTGTCAAACTGATTTACTAACCCTCTTGTCTTTCTTTCTCCAATCCTTCTGTCATACAACCAATTGATTTTGGCTTAAAAACATTGGGATACAGTTGACACAGTCGAACACAATTGTGTGCACACAGTTGCATACAACAAATCACGGTTGCCTGAATTTGGATGAAAACAGAAGTTCAATAGAACTTCTAGGCAAGACTAGAAACACATGTATATGGATAGAGGAAGACCATACATTGCAAGCCCAACTTTAATAGTGCTTGGCTACTAGCCTTTGCTTGTCCAAGTAAACCGGAATCCAAAGAAAAACTTCCCAGAATCAGGCATCGTTTATCTTAACTACATTGTCCTTTGGAGTTTCTAGCAGCTGGAACTGTTAGCTAAACAGAGAATAGAGTAAGCAAAAATTATGTTGATTGGGACCAATGCTATTCATTCCTAGCAGTCTTTTCTCTGGTGCCGAGTTACCATTTTCAAAATCAGCATTTTTCTCTTTGCCTTGTACTGTCTTGCTGATTTCTAAATTCAAATGTTCATCACATAATAAAGTCAACTTTATGCCTGGCTTACTTGGAACCTAAGTATAATATTAGGGCCACTGATTTTCTGTGAAAACTTCTCAAGATGCAGTGTTTACTGTCACAGAAAATAGGGTAGCTGTTAAAATATTCATAACATCCTTGAGAAATGACAATGACAAATAGGAGTTGGAAAAAAATGGAGGACTCCCTTTTGTCTATTTTGATTGAGAGAACCAAGCATGTTATTCATCAAGGGGAACAAAGATTGGTTTGTTTCCACAACATTAATATACATGGATTTGAACCAGTGCAAATAATCTAGATCATCTTTGACTGTTTGGGGACACTTCTTTTTCCTTTTTTTTCAAAAGTAGGTTACAAAGTAGGGTATACTGTAGTAATAAGATCTCATTTCATTTAATCTAATTCAATATAGGTGCCTACTGTAGAAAATTCTGGACGGCTTACAAAATCCATGGGAAGTAAACAATTAAAACTCACAAACACAGGCTGTCCAGACTACAACAAGTAGAACAAAAAACACAAAAAAGAAGTAAAACTGAAGCTTAATCAATGAGTCACACCCACATAAGCCTAGAAACAGAACTGGGTTTTAAGAGATTTCCAAAATCTCAGAAGAGTATAGGTACTGTCCAAATACCTGGCAGATGCCTTCTTAAGGGTGAAGTCAAAGAGCCATTTCTTTGGCAAATTGCAATTCCTAAACTTATCTTTTCTTGCTTGATTAGTATCTTGTTTAACATTAGAGATAATCACACTAACAAATCGTTAAACTCTTTTGTAAAAATGATGGTAAACTAAAGGTTGTATTTTGCACTCCTAATGTTCATTATTGAGATGATCCTTCCACTTTAGTTTAGCATGGCCTATACATGCTCTATCCACAATTTCTTCTCCAGCAAAAAACAGGTGTCAAGGAGTTTATTCCACAACATAACTGATTGAAAAACAACATATTAAGGTTTTTCTCAAAACCAGTCACTGCCTGCAAGTTACTGTTCAAAATTATGTATGCAATTCAGTAATTACATGATTTCATGTAATTACAGCATTTAGTTTTTACCTCCAGATGAGAACTTCACAGTTTTTTCAGAACCAATTCTTGACCTGTGTACTTTTATGGTGTTGGCTAGCTTTTAGACGGCTCTACTTTACTTTCTCGGAATTTTTTTTTATTTGCATTTTTATCCCGCCTTTCTCCGAAGACTCAGGGCGGCGTACACTATGTTAGCAATAGTCTTCATCCTATTTGTATATTTATATACAAAGTCAACTTATTGCCCCCAACAATCTGGAAACTGGGGAAGGGGGTGATTTGGGGAAGTTGCATCACTGCTGTGAGGAACAGGAGGGGAAATGTTTTATCTCTTACCTCGCCCTTTTATCCAGGTACTGGATTAACAGTTATCTCATTTCCATCATTAAATATTCACCTGTTTCTAATACTTCCTGCTTAGAACTGAACAATATATAAATCTCTATCCCTCCAATGCCGCAGTCATAAAAATGTTCCACCTTTCAAAAGGACCTAATTGCTGCTTATTCACCTTTAGTGGCTCACAGTGGATTTTACATATAAAAATTATGGTATTTTAGATGTCAGCTCAGGATTTTTAGCTTAAGTCAGCCATCTGCAATGAAAATGTGAGCTGGGCTTGTGTAACTTGTACCATGGTAATTTGTTCATTTTATATGAAGTAGCGTAGAGATGAGATTTTTGAAAGACTGGAGGTGCTTGTGAAATTTTGTGGGGTGAAAATGCCCTAGGAAAACATCAATGGAAGCATTACAACACAATATTAAAATTTATTTATTTATTTATTTATTTATTTATTTATTTATTTATTTATTTATTTATTTATTTTGTCGAGTACATATTAGATAATATACTGTATATAAGTATAAGCATGAATTGAATACATAAAGTGAATATAATTAAAGGGAACATTAGGACAGGGACGGTAGGCACGCTGGTGCTCTTATGCACGCCCCTTACAGACCTCTTAGGAATGGGGTGAGGTCAACAGTAAACAGTCTTAGGTTAAAGTTGTTGGGGTTTTGGGTTGAGACCACAGAGTCTGGTAGTGCATTCCAGGCATTAACAACTCTGATACTGAAGTCATATTTTCTGCAATCGAGATTGGAGCGGTTCACTTTAAGTTTGTGTCTATTGTGTGCTGGTGTATTGTTGTGGTTGAAGCTGAAGTAGTCATTGACAGGTAGGACATTGTGGCAGATGATTTTATGAGCTATGCTTAGGTCATACCGAAGTATGTAGTTCTAAATTTTCTAAACCCAGAATTTGGTTACAATACAAAATGATTGTATTGGTGATTTTTTTAAAAACTCACTCTACTTTTTTAACAGCATTCCCAAATTTGAATTTCATTTTCCACCACTGGCCAAAATTTTTATGATTAAAGGTGGCATTCCCCCCTGGAGTGAGGAGGGAATAGGGATTTTACAGTATCCTTCCCCTGCCACGCCTACCAGGCCATGCCACGCCCACCAAGCCATGCCCACAGAACTTGTAGTAAAAATTTTTTGAATTCCACCACTGAAGGAAGCTGCAGGAAAGTTGGGCATCTACAGTATGCATGATGTTATCATTTGCCCAGTTCCTCTGATCCTTTTCCTTGCCAATAAAAAATGTATACAGAGTCCCGATTCATTTCTGATATTGTGTATATGAAGGAAGAAACTGAGTCTTCAACTTACAACCATTTGTTTAGTGACCATTCAAAGTTACAGCAGCACTGAAAAAAGAGACTTACAAATGGTCCTTGCACTTGTGACCATCACAGAATCTCCAGTCACATGATCAAAAGTTGGTTGCTTGGTTGCAGCATTCTAGGGTCAAGTGATTGCCAATTGCGACCTTCCCAACTGACTTCTAACAAGCAAAGTCGGGGGGGGGAATTAGATTTGCTTAATGACCATGTGATTCACTTAATGACTGCCATGCTTAGCAATGGAATTCTGGACCTAATTGTGGTCATAAATCGAGGACTGCCTGTATGCGTGTTCTAAAACAGATTACCCAGATCATTAATATTTGAAAGCTTCAAATTCATTTTAATTATCAAACAATTAGAAACCATTTCAAAACATTTGGGTTTCAAACTGTGTCACAATCTGCATTTTCCAGTTTTATTGTAACATATAAAAAATTATCAGATGGCAAATTAATTCCCCAAAATTTATGGATGTTTTTTGCTTCTAGCTAAATTTATTCATTTATATGATGCCTCAAAGATATTTCATGGTAAAGATTCTAATGTTTGTCTCTCCTTACAAGTGTAGCTGAGCCTCAAAGTAGGACATTATTTATGAGCTGTTTTTGCTACTTGTTCTCTTAGTAAAAATTGTGAGTTATGAATATAAGCAGGATGTTTATTTATTAGATCCTCGCGCACACACCTTTATTACTTTATAAAATCACCCAGCCAGCTTTCATAGCTAAGGACTCATAGTCTCTTGTTTTCTAAAATCTTAACCACTACAGCAAGTAGTTCCTAGCCCTTTCTGGCAGAAATGGGCAAGATGATACAGTGATGGCAATTCTATTAACAATGTGTCAGCCCTGGAGGACATCTTTTTCTTGGACTCTTCAGGCTGCCACATTTAGTGCTGTGGGAACCTGGAGGGGGGATTGCATAGAGTAGCAGGGGTAGCTAGCCATAATAACATTCCTTTCTCAGAGAGTCAAGGACATTCGGCCTGCACCTGGAGTGGCGTGACTGGAAGGCACCTCCAGTTGGGACGGTGCATTGATTGGACCATGTGATGGACATGTGGGTGCAGGCAACAGTGGGATTCACTTACCTTCCCTACTGGTTCATTTCACTCGGATGCGCCCCATCTGTGCATGTGCACAGCCATCTGCACATACATAGTGATCACGCATTATATCCGGGTGGGTGGGCAGAGTCTCCCACAGTCGCCACTACCGGTTTACCCGATCCGGAGAAAACCGGCTGAACTGAACAACTGGGTGCAGGAGAAGGGACTTGGACTTTCTTTTGGGTGGAGAAAACTTGAAAGCTTTCAGATTCAGGTTTTCCCAGATGTGCCAATATGAAATCACTAATAAGGAACTCTCTAATGAGGAACTGTTGGCCTTGGAGTCTTCTTTTGTTGGGGATAAAACTCTGACACAATGTTTATTTGGTTACAATGTTTGTTTATATATCCAATTTACATCTCCCCTGCTCCAGGAGCTCAGGATCTCCTAGGCCTCAAAGTACCTTAACCATTACACCTCTCTGGCTCTGATGGTGACAAGAATAGCATTATTAGCAACAGTACTAGTGCTTAATTTATATGTTACCAATTCCATTAAACTAAAGGTGGCACACAAGCAGAGATTTTAAATATCCATGGTACAATATAGGCATATGAAACATCTCCTAATGATAGTCATAGCAAGGAGGTGATTGGGAAAATAATAGTGATGATGTTTATAATGGTAATTATTTTCTGTCCCATTTTTGGCCCTTTCTTCCATCACAGCGATACCCATTTCTAGCAACAGATCCCAACGTAAATTTAAAAGTTGACTGTGGCTTTGATAATGTGACTTAATGTAAGGGAAATGCTGTGCATTGTCATGTCAACAGCAGAAAAACTTTCCTCACTCTTTTTGAGCCTGACCTGAAAACTTCATAATGAGAGTAAAAAGAGCAACAACACAGCTAAATTTCCTTTGTGTTTTCCTTAATTAGAAAGAAACCATAATCTACGGTAGGATTAATTACCTTCCCGAATTTTCAAGCTGTGGGAGATTAGAGGAAGAAAGACAAAGCACATGCTACCAGCTGATATGACATTAAAGGCGAAAAGTCCTGCCATGTTTCTTGTAAGAGGGCCACATTTTTTTCCCAACCTCACCCCATTCTATTTAAGAATTTTTGCATGCTAATTTATATGCAAAGATACAATTGTGGTGTTTATTATAATCCCATTAAATAACACTGAAGACATCTCTTCATACAAAGTAAAATTACGATCAGAAGGCTTATGTCTATGGAGATTCTCAGTCATCCAGGTCATGATTGTCCCAAAGATGCTTTTCCAAGAGGCAATTGGAGAAGCTTCTTGGATGAGAAGCGAAACATCTTCAAAGAAAAAACAGAAAGACCAGTTGCCTCTTGGAAAAGCACCTTTGGGACAACCAAAAGGCTTGTTTCCAGGAGTGGGATTGAGCCAATTCAGATAGGTTCAGGTGAACCGGGTGTTTATTTTAATCTGGTTAGCCGAACCCGTTGTTCCAAGGACTGGCTGACCCCACCCATTTTGGATGCCAGGTAAGTGCAGAGTGTGCGTGGAGGCTCTGGGAGGGTGAAAAATGGGCCTACCGAAAGTCTGGAAACGGGCTTATTTCCGGCCTCCAGAGGGCCTCCAGAGCATCTCCAGAGCCTGGGGGAGGCCATTTTTGCCATCCTGGAGGCTCGAGGAAAGCCTCTGGAGCCTGGGGAGGGCGAAAAACAGGCCTACTGGAAGTCCTGGAAATCTGGAAATGGGCCCATTTCCAGCCTCTGGAGGGCCTCCAGTGCCTGGGGGATGCCGTTTTCACCCTCCTGGAGGCTCAAGGAATGCCTCCAGAACCTAAGGAGGGCAAAAACGCACCCCTCCCCCCGTGGTGCAGGAAGCTGAGCAGGCCATGCCCCCATGGCCACACCCACCCAGCAACTGGGCGGCGAACTGGTTGCTGAAATTTTTAAATCCCACCCCTGCTTGTTTATCTGCAGTTTTTACTATTTTTCTTTAAAGCTTCCTCTGCTCTTTCTTTTTTTAAAATGTAATTTAAATTGAACTTGGACTAGATAGCTCTTCAGATAACAGGTGCCTTTCAAGAGAGGAGCATGGCCCACAATAACTATAGCCAGATCATCTTCATTATCTTCATGATCATCAACATCATCAATTCCCATTTATATTTTCTTGCCCCACACCCCATTCCCGAAGATAACACAATTCTGAAAGCAAGCATACTGGACAAATAGTGCAATCTGCATTGTGTCAGTGTTGCAATGTCAGAGTTATAAGTTTTCCTGAACTCATTTTTTAAAAAATATTAGAAAATTTATATTTATTACTATTCTAAATGATGTATCATGTAAATTGCTCACAGATATACATAAGTTTAATTAGTTATTTAGATTTTAAAATCCACCTTTATTATTTTACAAATAGGCAGCAAACATATTTAATATTCCTTCCTCCTATTGTTTTATATTTACAATATATATTATAAATATAATTTTATATTAAGAATATTATGTTATTATGTATTATATTTATTATATATACCTTGCTCTAATGTACATCTTTTAAAAGTACATCTCAAGTATCAAAATTTTAAACACATTTACATATTCAGGAATTTGGGCATCCTTATACTCAAATACATCTGTAAAGAGAGGTATATTTTGTGTTTTTCTTCCTTTTGAAGGAAGAATGCAGGATATTCTTGGGCTGTATTATTTGTTTATGAACCAGTAAACGTGTTTTGATATATTGGACACTTTTATTTCCATTACATGACAAACATCTCCGGTATTACATCCAAGAAACTATTCTATTCTTGATGTTGTCTGTCACATCAGCATAAGATTTCTGACGAGAAAAGTAGAGCAACAAGACGTAAGGTCAATTATGTTAGAATGCAAATATAAAACATAATGTGATATAAAACTTTATATAATTACAGTTTTGGGTCTCTGATATACACTAATAACAATGCTATAACTCAGATGTGACCAAAATTCTAAATAGTTTGACAGCTTGGATTATCACTGGGGTTCCACAAATTGTAAAGATAAGCTAATAAACCAAGGTTACTGATTTTACCCCTATTGTTTTAGCGGGGAGTTTTTAAATTGTGTTAAGCTTTTTTTGGGATATATGCTTATTTCTGCCTGTTTCCCACAACAGACTGGTGGGAAACTACATCACAATTTTGTGGCAAATAGCATAATAAGGTGTGCAATGACAAGATAAATTGAGTGAGTTCCATAGAATTATGGAGTTGCAATCTGCCCTCTTTTACCTGAATTATATAGAGGTGGTATCTTCACACAAGAGTGAGGAACAAAATATTAAGCCATCTATTTTTCTAGTTAACCCTCTCAAACCCCAGGAAATCTTCATAAGACCAGGAGAGTAGCCACATAGTATCTGCAAGTTGTGGATTACTCAATGTATGAGATATAAAGAGGAGTCTTCATAAACAATATACTTGTTTATTTGAATAACGTGATAAATATGGAAGGTGTCATTTTGTCTTAACATACTGACATGATTGCATGCATTCAACCTCTTTTTACTCTGCAGGTTTAATTTTCGAGGTTACCGTTGGGTCAAAGCAATGATACATGCCATCAAAGATATTAATAAAAGAAATGATATTCTACCAAACATAACTCTCGGCTATCAAATCTATGACACATGTTTTACAATGTCCAAGACAGTGGAGAATTCTTTGTCATTCCTCACCGGTCAAAATGAAACCACTCCTGTCTTCCGATGCAGTACCGGTGCTCCTTTAGCCGCAATTATTGGAGCTGGTGGATCAACTCTTTCCATTGCTTCCTCAAGAATCCTTGGACTTTACTATTTCCCTCAGGTACAATAAATCCCATAAACATTATTTATCAGAAGGATGCATCTGGTAGGGAGCAGTGGAACCATAGCTAGAATCATTCTTCTCCAACACCAGCCCAGAGGTTTTCATTTTGTGAACAATTTGAAAGTGATTAGTTTTCCATGGAAAATATTAACAACATATTAGAATAGCTACAAGGATCCTACTTCAATTCCATAGTGCTCTCCCATAATTAGTCCAAAGTTGGTTCTAAACAATTCAGAACCAAAAGCATTTGATAATTCAGATGTTTCGCCTTCTACAAGGTAGTAATAGCAATAAGGCAAAGGAGATAGTAATAAGGCAAAATCAGATTAAGATCTAATAGGCACTGCTATTATATCTGATATAATTCACATATATCTATATCTGAAAGCTACCAAAACTTTTTCCCCATGTGTAACTAACTATGGTGCAAATATATCCTGGCAATATATTTTACTCTCATCATCATCATCATCATCATCATCATCATCATCATCATCATCATCATCACTTTATTATTATTATTGTTTAATTTTTATACCGCCCTTCTCCCGAAGGACTCAGGACGGTGCACAGCCAGATAAAATCAACAATCAATGGATACAATATAAATAAAAACAGTACTTAAAAACTTATTAAATTTGGCCCCTGAATTAAAATACATAAACCATAAAACCCATTTAAAATTACAAATATTAAAACTAATTCTATGCTCTCCATGTTCTCCATGATGTTGCCATCATCTTGTCCTCAGTAAGAAAGACAGATTTAACAGGGAGAAAACACCACACTTACCAGCACTGATGGTGGTCCCTAGTTGAGTGAGACATCTGCAAGCAAACACCCAAGCGCAGAGAGTGGTTTCTCAGTTCTATGGGAGAGACATTAGTAACAGAATAGAAATCCTCAGTGAGGCAGCAAATTTCAAAACAGTTTATTTCGTTGCCAAGTCAAGAATGGAGGAGAAAGTCCATAGTCCAGAGTGTAGATGCTCAAATTTAGGCCTCCAGGCAGAATTTTGCCCATGGGAATCTTAAGTGCCCTCCAGAAATTGCCATCAAATTGTTACAAAGAGTTTTTAAAAGTGCAGAATTACTTTTGTGCCACCACTGAATATGGCACCAAATATTATATTGCTTTTTGCATTTGAAGGGATTTTAAGGGCAGAAACAGTGGCTGACATCTTGCCAGTCCCTTAAAACAGAGTTGCCCAATGTTTCCGGCTTTGCAGACTGGCGGGGAGGGAGGGAGGAAGAGAGGGGATGGTTCCACACAAGCGAGCGGCTGGCAAGCGCGCACAGCTCCATTTGCATGAGTGGCATGCAATGCATGCCTCACTTAAACGGATGCTGATTTATCTATATCCTGCATGCCCCTACACTCTCTGGTATAATATTTGCCTGCCTTCTTAGCAAAGCATAGGAAAACAGTCTAAGAAGCAGACTTGCAGCTCCACTTTGTCCATTTAGACTATATTGTTTCTCCAGGAACTTGGGCAAACTTTTCAGTGGAAATGCTGAACTATTTCCTAAGCTAAGGATTTTTAGAAAAGTTGCTCTTTCTATAAAACCAGCAAGGAAGCCTTTCCATGGCAGATGGGTTGATAGAATCAAATGTGCTAAGAATCTAACTCAAGAACTCCTAGCCCTTGAAGTCACACATGACAGCTTATGCGATCTGTTTGTTCTTTCTCTTTATTCCTATCTTAGGTTGGTTATGCGTCCTCTTCTTCACTTCTATCTGATAAATATCAGTTCCCAACCTATCTCCGCACTATTCCAAGCGATAAGGTACAGTCACAAGGGATGGCTAATTTAATTCACCATTTTGGTTGGAGATGGATTGGAACCATTGCTGCCGATGATGATTATGGGAAATATGGTGTCAAAGCTTTTAAAGAAGCTGTTGAGAACCTTTATACCTGCATTGCCTTCTCGGAAACAATTCCTAAAATATATAACAGGGACAAGATCAAATCGGTTGTTGAAATTGTGAAAGAAACCAACGCTACAGTCATTGTGGTTTACTCTTCTGATATTGACTTCCATCCACTAGTTGAAGAGCTTTTGATTAGTAATATCACTGGCAAAACATGGATAGCAAGCGAGGCATGGGTGACTTCAGCCTTAATTGCTAGACCTGAATATTTTCCGCTTCTTGGTGGGGCAATTGGCTTTGGGATACGAAGGGGTGAAATTCCAGGCTTCCAGGAATTTCTTCTAGACGTAAACCCAAATAAGGATCCCAATGATATGACAATCGAATTTTGGCAGTCAGCATTCAACTGCACCTGGCCTGGTGTCAACATATCATATAATACAGACAACCGGAAAAATGTAACTGGTCACGAGAACATTGTCAATTTTTTCTCAGATGAGTTATGCACTGGAGAGGAGAAACTTGAAGATCTTAACAATACATATTTGGATACTTCAGAACTTAGAATAACATATAATGTCTACAAAGCAGTTTATGCTGTTGCTTATGCCCTTGACCGATTGCGCTTGTGTAAAACTAGTGGCCAAAAAGGACCCTTTATTTCTGGGCCAGATTGTGCCACCATAGATGAGTTTGAACCCTGGCAGGTATGTATGAATTTGGGAATAATAACTACAGATCCCACAAATGATAAATGTTTTCATGTTGTGCAGAAAAATTATCCTGTTTCTGGTTAAGCTGGTTCTTACCCAATGTCATAAAAAGAATAGTTTGTTTTCTTCTGGAGATAGAAAACAAAGGGGCTGGGAGGCCATAATAAAACATAATTTTGGTGTCCTAATGCAAACTCCATCCCTTTTGTACACATCATGAAGTTGCATGTAACCTCATAAGGGATGGAGCTTGTAGCACAATGTTGGTTTTGTTATTCTGACAAACATCAAAGCAGCTGTAGATGCCACTGTGAACAAATAAAATGTGCCATTACAAGGTGCAGTGATTCCAGATCTGGAAATACCTTGCCTAGATAAAATTGATTATTTCAAAAGATGGTAGTAAGAGACCAGCTGAATACCTCTGAAGCTATTTCAGAGCCACGTCACCATAATAATAATAAAAAAGGTCCTCTCCCGACTACCTTAGAGGGTGCTGAAAGTCAAAAGAAAATGTTATTAAAATCCTCAGCAAAAACTGGCGTTCGTATGGGTACACCTTTCCTTTTTACTATATATTGGAACATGTGTCTGAATTTGTCTTTTGCTTCATGTGGTCAGAAGATCCTGAGAATTTAAATCAATCATACAACCAACCAGCAATGGCACTGATCCTCAACCAACCCACACAATCTCCCCAACCAGCACTTCTCCTCCCAATGATCCTCACTTGACATGACTTCCCCATCACAAGACCCATCACTAGACCTTCACCTGATGTGACCTGACTCATCACAAGACCTACTGACCACATGAAACCTTATAAGTAGTACAAGACTGACACTGACATTCCCTAAATTCCACTGAAGATGTTAGCCTGGTAACAAAACATTCAGAAACCAGCCCACAAGCTTGGAGAATGACCCTCCACCCTCACACTTTATAGTCTGTTTAGATCAATGCTTTTCAACACTGGGAATTTTCAGATGTATGGACTTTAAGTCCATAAAGTTGCTAAGGTTGAGAAACAGTGGCTTAAGTGATTGCTATAAGGAGTTACTTTAAACTCTGCTTAGAAGATCATTATGAACAGTTGCTTGAAATCACTCAGAGCTGTCCCTTGAACATATTTCCATTGGAGTGGTAGCCAAGGCTATCAATCAATTGTCCCAAGACATTTTCATCTTGAAACAAGAAGTAATTTCAGCTTCTTGCCAGTAATCTTGTGTTGCAGACTGACAAGATGGACCTGCAACAACAACAAAACAAGAACTTAGCGCCAGATTTTTTTGCATCTAAGTGCATTTTGCTCCTATTCTATTCTGGGGGAGGGATATCTTCTTCATGTTGTTCCCTCTTGCCATCTATATTCTGCCCAGCTGATGTTCTGTTTCTGATATTATTTCTGGATGCTTGATGTATATTTATTCAAGCAATATATAAAGCTTTCTTTTAAAATACTATTCAGAAAGATGAAA
>NW_026682130.1:0-10046 GCF_028640845.1 Ahaetulla prasina | reverse complement strand
ACCGTTCCTGTCCTATTGTTTTTCTTTTCTTCTTCCTATATATGTTTATATGTGTATATACTATATAATCTTTTTGTATGATGTTGTGACAAAATAAATAAATAAATAAATAAATAAATTTGGAGTCTGGATCCAAGCTGGGCATTTCAACAAAGGACAACAAACATGCTGCATGGAAAAGGAGGTCGTTTCTTTTTTTCAAGAGCAAGGAATTTACTCCTGAATGTAGCTACCGTAGATATGGGTCTCCTCTTAAAACTTCCAGCCAGCAGTAGGAAAATAGCAAATGCTAATCTTGCCTGGAATCTCTTTAAATCTTGCTAATCTATTTGACATTGTTCATGGATTTTCAATAATTTAGTAAGCATAAAGCTAGAAAGAAAGAAAAAAGAAGTATTATGTATTTAATGTTGTTGGCTTACTAATTCTTTTCTGCTCTATGTATAAAGCAGCTTAGGCCAAAAGACAATATGGATGTCTCAGTATGCTTAGCTCAGGTTCTTCCTATTAGAACTGTGCCATTACTGTACTAATGAAAATTTGTGCATTCCCACAATCCTACTTTAAAATGATGGATTTATGAAGTCCTCTCTCCAAAAAATGGTTTGTCTGTGAGATACAGCCTAGTTCTAATCTGTGTCTTGCACTAGAAGTAAAATATGGAATGAGTGCTATTGATTTTAAGATTTTTAAAAAAATAATCCTGTTTCAAGGATCAAGAAGATTTTATAAACATATATCTGAGGTCCATATTACAGTATGCCAAGAATTTTGGCCTTGTGTAGTTCTGTTGCAGCAACAACAAAACTGTTTCCCCTTCAAATTTGTTGTTAGTCAAAAGTTTTGAGCTTCCATTGATAAGTGTTTTATTTCAGGACCTGAGTATGTGGAGGACTGATGGTTTGTTGAATTTTCTGAATATTTTTGGAGAATACCAAAGCTTTTGTTTTTGGTAATTAATTTCTATCACATACCTCAAAATGCATAGCCCAAGTTGGCAAAAGCTTCTATGGTACGGTATGGATATATCATTGGTTCAGGTTTTCTTAGGCCTCACAGCCGGGAGAACTTGATTTGACTTTTTTCAGTGCTACATGACAGACATGATTCCCTGAATTAAGTTTCTATTCCGCCTAACCTTCTCTGAGTTAGATGCATAGTATTGCTCTCCCTGATTTGGGCCCCTAGCCTTCCCTGAGATAAGCTTCTAGTTTTGCATTCCTTGTTGAGTTTCTATTCAGGTAAACGCATGATTTCCTGAAAACACGTGGTATTTTGCTAATACGTATACTCTAAACGCTTGCTGATTGGTGATGTTAAGTTTCTATATGCTAATTCCTCATTGCTGTAGTTACCCTCCCTGCTAAAACTGCATAATAAAAGAGACTGTTGCGATCTAAGGGGATCTCACAACCCTTTCTTCGTGCTATCTCATTTTGAAGAACTCCTGGTGTGGTGTCTTTTATTCGTCCTTGCGAGGACCCACTAAATTGTCTCAGCGAGGGCTGAGACCCGCTCTCGCGGGAACCCAGGACAACATTAACAGGGAACCTAGGACAACAAATAAGTGTTGCAGACCAACAGCAACATCTGGGGCTCGTCCTGACCTGTTGTGTTGTCCAGAGGCGCGATCGTTGTCTAGCGGGCCACCTTCACCCTCATTGCTTACCCGTCCGGGATGCGACATGTGCTACGTAAGTAATGAGCTCCTCGAACTCGAAAGTCTCATCATGGCATAGGAATGAGCTTTACTCTCTGGTGAAGAAGGCTAATTGTTTGCAAAAGTTAATGGCACCACTGTCTCCTCTTTCTAATGAAATCTCTCCACCTATGAATCTTCTTCTGTCTCTGTAGCTGCCTCTGCCCCCCTGCAGACACAGCTCTTTCTCCTTCTGCAGCGCCTCCCCTTCGGAGGATACAGACATAGCTGCAGGCACTCTCTGCCTTGGTTGCTCTTTCTTCTCTTTCTCTAAGAACTGAACCCCGATATCGGCTTACCTTTAAACCTCAATCCACCAGGAGGGGACAGCCGATACATGACAACATCAATGTACGGTGCTTAAAAATTTAAAAGAAGCTGTTACTTCCGGCATTCACTCTCCTTCAGTTCCTATGCCTGCTCATTCCTTTCCTCCTCCTCCTTTCCCCCACTCTGAACCTTCAAAGCATATTGAGCTAGAAAGCGTTGTACCAAATGCCTGTTTCTTCCATCCCTGCTTTGAAAACTGCCTCCTTTCCCTGCCTGCCTCCTTCCCCAGAGCACCCTCCTTTCCCCATGGGTGATCAGCAACTGATTTGGTTTAATTGCTTCTCTATATCTGGAAACAATCTGGAAAAGAATTTGCTCACAGCGACTACATGGGAAACATTGGGAACTTTTTCCATGAAAGTCCAAGAGCCCTGTAAAATTCTGTACATCTGGCACATGATCCTTGAATGCCTCATTTTACTTGCAGACGCCACTTAGATCAAAAATGACTTAAAAGGATCCACAATCACAGTCATGATTTAAACTGCTGAGTTTTCTCAGACAAGTTCCCCAGGTCTGTAAATGTTGTTTGATGATGTGTGCTTGTGTATGTATGTATGTGATCATTTTCAGACCTGCATAAGAATTGTAGAGATAATTGTGATGCTTGATTTGCATGGAATGTGTGTATGTGCAAAACTCATTGAGAAGGTGTGAAATTTCTGTGTTGTCTTTTGGATTTGCAAGAAATGTCATGTGTGAGAAATTGTCTCTGCATGTGTGTGTGTGTGTGTGTGTGTATCTGTCTGCATAAATTCCGTATGCAAGCAGCCAGGTACTTTGGAAAAGAAATAAAACATTTTCTTTCCTTTTGCAAGCAAGTGAGTTACTTTTGGACATTTTTTTCTCTTCATATGCATGAGAGTGTCTTTCCAGTGAGTTACTTTTAACTTTTCTCTGCCCTCTGGCTTATCTTAACTACCCCCTTTTGTTCCTTGCTGTGCCAGGAAAAGGGTGGGGGAGAAACCATTCACCCCACTCCATTTTTTTCTCTCTCTTTCTTGTCTGAGAAGGAGGGACAATTAGGCTCTCTGGAAGCATTGCTTTTGTAAAAAGCTATGTAAAAAACTATGCAGATATATTTTCTTTTTCACCATGAAAACAATTTTGATTTTGATTTTTAATCATGCATACAATTTTGATTTTGCTTTTAATATTTATTTTTATCTTTTCTGAACTTTTGAGGTTTAACCTGCCTGATTAAACCTATACCTTTATAAATGTTTTCAAAGCACTGAGTTGACTAAAATGTTTCATTTAGTTTTGTATTTTGCAGCTGTTACATACATCATAAGAGTTGGAAGGGACCCTTGGAGGTCTTCTAGTCCAACCCCTGCCCAGGCAGGAAACCCCAGCATTTCAGACACATGGCTATCTTCTTATGTATGGATGCATTTTTGAATCTGTTTTTGGAAAATGCACTCAGGTTTTCCACATAAACAGACTCACCCTAAAGCTTCCGCCATGTTTTTCTTTTTGAATGACTCAGTGTGCCCTTATTTGCTGTTTGTATTGTTTCTTTTCTTTTTAGCAGCACAATATGTGCCCTGTTTTAGGAACTATTTCAGAGATGAGTTAGAAAGTTATAGGATGTGATAAGTTAGAAGGTTACAGAATGTGAAGAGAGTTACTAGTGCTGAGAAGGTTTTAGGAAGTTAGAAAAGTAAAGTAAGACAGATGGTGATTTTGCTAAGAATGTGGTTTGTTTTGGAAGTTTTGATAGCATGGATTTGTTAGTGACCAACTTCCACACATGAATAAAAGGGTGGGAGTTGGGTTTTATTGATTGATTGTCTTTTCTCTGTCTTCCACATAGTATGTTACTCAAATAGTACCAAACGACATCTCTCATTTTTTACACAAACGTACACATCCCTATTTTGTTATGTAGCAGACGCTGCCTCTGCCTCCTCTCTTTGACACTTTCTCCTGTCTCTCCTTGGGACAGTCACTCCTATTTTCATCAAAACAAAAGGCGCTCATGAAAACAATTTGGCTTCACGGCTGCTGAGGCATCTGATCATACATCAATGCCCTACTTGCAGCCGCCAAGGTAACTCTCTTCCGATGGGGTCAACCCCAGAGGAACAGTGGCTGTCAAATTTGGCAAATGGATGTAACTCAATATCCATCCTTTAAATATTCAGGTTTCATCATGGCAACCTTGCAAAGGGTGAAACCGCAAAACAAGTTATTAATCATTGTATTCGGACTTTCGTAACGTTGGGATGTCCAAAACTCTAAAACTGACAATGGACCAGCCTATACGAGCTCTGCCTTTGCACAATTTTGCCATCGCTGGTCAATAATCCATAAATTGGCATTCCTTTCAATAGCCAGGGCCAGGCCATTATAGAGAGAGCTTAATTTGACTCTAAACAGGCCTTGGACAGACACTTGGGGTCAAAGGCATCAGCCCCGACACTCCGGCGTTGCAAAATGTATTAAATGTTTGCTTGTATTCATTGAATTTTCTTAATCTAACGACAGTTTTCCCTCCCTCCCCTTCTCGTCCTCTGGTATATTATAGGCATCTTCGGATCCAGCTTGGAAAGGTCCAGCTCAATTGATTACCTAAAAGCTACGCTGCAGTTCAATTGCCTGATCGAGTCCTGTGGGTTCCAGCTCGCTGTGTTCGCCTGTCATCTCAATCAACCAAAAAGAAAGATGAAGATCCTTCTGATCCTATCCTGATCTCTCTTGCCTCTTCTGTCCTAATGCCTCTTCCTCTCTTCCTAAATGTACTTCCTTGAACGTTTAAGTGCTTATATAAGAGTTCCTCATTGTAGAATACTAACCCCTCTTGGGGTCGTATGGGGAACTTGTTTGCAGACAACGCCATCCCTTGCTGCATCCGGCTCAGTGGACATGGCTAAAGAATGGATATCCAGTCCATCCCTCTAACAATACTTACATTATATCTTCTCCCTGTTCCACTTCTCTGTTAATTTTTAACATCCCATCTGAAGACTACAGCACTTATCCCTGCTCCCTGTTTTTCCCAAAGCAAAAAAGACATGAAAATTTCCCTTCTCTCTGCTACCCATTTCTCCTCTGGTGTATCTCTCCTTGCCCTCTTCCCACGTTTCTACCTCTGCAGCTCTCCGTTCGCGCTCCTTATCCGAGCACAGCAGAACCTGCATCGTCCAGCAAATTATACTTGGACTATTTTGGACTTCCAAGGAAGCGCCTTCATTCCATCTCTAATCGAACTCTGTGGCCTTGGTTTCCTGCACTCTACTTTGACTTTGCTGAAATGCTGGTCGGCGCCCATGGATTTAAACATAAAACAAAATGTAATCCTTCCCCTCGGGACGTCTGGTCAATTGGTCCAGGCCTGTATATCTGCCCAGGACATCTTACTGATCTCTCCCACCTAGATGAATGTGGGACCATCTCTGATTGGTACTGTAAGTCCTGGCAATGTGTGTCAACCGGAAAGATTTGGTGGACTGCTCCCTATACTACTGACTATATCAAAGCTGTACTAGGCCCTGATAACAATTTGCCTTGGAATTCCTGCTCCAATTGGGCCTGCTGCGGCGTTCGCCTCAATCCTATGACTGTTACTTTTACATCTCATGGAAGGAGTCTTCCGATTACTGAATGGCTTAAAGGGAAAAGATGGGGAAGGTCGAGAGATAATTCGATTACAGACATCCAGGAAATATATTCATAATTGCCTTACCATGTCCTTAGAAACATCCCCACCTGTGGGCCCAAACAAACAAGACAACTCGCACTTTTTACAGCCCTTGATTTAAAGCAACAATCCATTGGTGTCCTTGGTCTCCTCTGCGCATGATGCCCTTGTGGCAGCCCGTACTTTTCCTAACAATGATAGTAGATGTTGGCTGTGTCTGTCTTCTCAAACCCCTTTTTATGAGGCCATAGGTTCCGCCCTACCTACCAATAGCACCTCAGATACCGGTTGCAGGTGGACTAACTCTTCTATAACGGTATCCTCAATTGAAGGTCAAGGTTGTTGCCTTGGGTATGTACCCTCTAACTTTTCTCACTATTGTATCAATGCCTCCTCGGATGCCTATACTTCCTGCACAATATACTTGTCCAAAGAAAGGCTAGGACTTGACACTGGAGGGTGGGCTATAATACACACTACTCTATCAACTGCAGATCTTTCCAAACGCTTTAAATGGTCAGTTTTTATTCCTTCCAATGGCTCTATTTGGGCCTGCTCTACGGTGCTACTGCATGTGTCAGTGGAGACATTTTACACACAAAACACGCTTTTTGCATTCAGGTTTATCTTCTCCTAAAATGTCTTTTTTCCAATAATGAGTTCTTTTCTCGCATAGAAACACCCCAATACCTTCCACGAACCAAACGGGAGGTGGTTACTACTATGACTTTGGCCCTTCTCCTGGGCCTAGGAGCCACTGGTGCTGCAACTGGAATCGCAGGAATGGTTGTGGCTGACAAAACATCCGCAGGCTCAGTATTGAAATAGATGCTGATCTCAAACGCATTGAGCAATCTATGGTTGCCCTCCAAAATTCCCTGACCTCTCTCTCGAGTTGTGTTACAGAATAGAAGGGGTTTGGACTTGCTATTCTTAAAACAGGGCGGTCTGTGTGTAGCTTTGAAAGAAGAATGTTGTTTTTACACTGAAAGTTCTGGTGTTGTGCTTGACTCTATGGCAGAATTAAATACCCGATTGAAAGATAGAGAAAGAGCGTTCTCAATCCCACACGTGGTATCAGGAATGTTTAATCTCTCCTGGTTGACCACCCTCCTCTCTGCCCTAGCTGGTCCTCTGATTTTGTTGCTCCTTGCATGTACAATTGGCCCATGTGTCATGGGGAGAGTTCTAGCATTTTGAAACAACGACTAAACAGTATTGGAGATGATGTCCTTGCTAAGGAACACTGTTGAAAATGAATATAAACAACCTCTTTTAGAATTAGCCTCTGAGGCTGATGAAGACTCTGAATCGGGAACCATTCCTTTGAAAGTGTACTGACTCTCTGGGGTCTCCCGGAGGGGGATCCACTGGGATGTCATAGCTTTAGAAGAATATTACCCATCTTAAAAATAAAACAGAGGACATATGGATATATCAATTACCCATCTTAAAAATAAAACAGAGGACATATGGATATATCATTGGTTCAGGTTTTCTTAGGCCTCACAGCCGGGAGAACTTGATTTGACTTTTTTCAGTGCTACATGACAGACATGATTCCCTGAATTAAGTTTCTATTCCGCCTAACCTTCTCTGAGTTAGAAGCATAGTTTGCTCTCCTGATTTGGGCCCCTAGCCTTCCCTGAGATAAGCTTCTAGTTTTGCATTCCTGAGTTGAGTTTCTATTCAGGTAAACGCATGATTTCCTGAAAACACGTGGTATTTTGCTAACACGTATACTCTAAACGCTTGCTGATTGGTATGTTAAGTTTCTATATGCTAATTCCTCATTGCTGTAGTTACCCTCCCTGCTAAAACTGCATAATAAAAGAGACTGTTACAACATCTTTACAACCCTTTCTTCGTGCTCTCTCATTTTGAAGAACTCCTGGTGTGGTGTCTTTATTTGGCTTCTTTCGTCCTTGCGAGGACCCACTAAATTGTCTCAGCGAGGGCTGAGACCCGTTCCTGCGGGAACCCAGGACAACATTAACAGGGAACCTAGGACAACAAATAATTGTTGCAGACCAACAGCAACAGTACGGAGACTGGTAGATATCCTTGAGTAATTTCATTATGAGTAGGGATAAGCCCTGTAATATCACCCAAATTAGGGACACGGTGGCTCAGGGGCTAAGATAGCTGAGCTTGTCGATCGAAAGGTCAGCAGTTGTGGTTCAAATCCTAGTACTGCCATGTAACGGGTGAGCTCCTTACTAGTCCCAGCTTCTGCCAACCTAGCAGTTTCGAAAGCACGTAAAAATGCAAGTAGAAAAAATAGGGACCACCTTTGGTGGGAAGGTAACAGCGTTCCGTGCGCCTTTGGCGTTGAGTCATGCCGGCCACATGACCACGGAGACATCTTCGGACAGCGCTGGCTCTTCGGATTTGAAACAGAAATGAACACCGCCCCCTAGAGTCGGGAACGGCTAGCACGTATGTAGGAAACCTTACCTTTACCTTATCACTCAAATTAGTACTTTTGGCCTCCAAAACATTGTTAGAGTGTAACTGAATAATCAAGTTAAAAAGAAAATGGTCAATCTATGGATTATCTGGTTTTCTCCAATATTTTTTTCTTGAGAATGGAGTCATAGGCCACTGTTAAGTCAATAAAGCCAGCAAAAACAAAAATCCCATTTGGAAGTTAGTCGTATTTCTTCACCAAACGATGTAATATTAGGCAGTGATTTATTGTTGAACATTCCTTCCTAAAATCTGCCTGTTCAGGCATAGTAATGTTCTTGGAATATGTCCCATCATGTAATTTGTGGCAGACATATCTAGCACAACCTTTACTAATTACAAAAAAAAGACTAATTGGATGGCCTTTGGCAGGATTTCTTGAGCTAAACTGATTTGGTGGTGAGTGTATAGGCATATCAAAGTATTTTTTTTGGCAACAATACATAAGTGTTTTAGCTTGGTTTGTTTTAACGTAACCCACATTAACCATTATCTGCCATATTAAACACGTGTTCACTTTTCCTTCTGACTTCTAGACACAATATTTTAGAGGCAGTCACTGAGTAGAATTATTATCCATGGCTAACTTCATGCATACATGCAGCAAAATAAACTGTTTATACTGATCCACTGAATTTGACTGGAAGATGCTCATGTAATATTACTGACAATGTGATGCAGGTATGCTTTCCTATATTGCTATAAAGTTTGTGTGGGACAGGGTGAGTGGGTGGGATGGATGGGATTGAGGAAGGGAGAGAGAGAGATAAATAGTGTCACAGTCAAATTAGCAATAGAAGCCAGTTTTTATAGGAAACAGCAAATTCTCAATTATGTTTAACTCCAGTCCTGTTTTTCCTACTTGTTTTGACGTCAGAGATTGGAATGAGATTGATCAACCTGTCGGTGTGTTGGCATGGTTTTACCCAAAACATGTTCTTCCAGACCAAGTATTTCTGTAAGAAAACGATGCTTGGAAGAAGAAAATCTATTAATTGTTCACACTTTAAATTTGGAGATGGTGTTAACTTTGGACTTTAAAACAGCTTATAGAAAGCAACTTCCCATTACTTCTGACTTTTTTAAAAAAACAACAACAAAGAAACAGATTTAAAACTCCTTAGAAATCAAGGCACAAAATGATTTCTCTCAAGTAACAGATAAACGTCTATTCGTACACATTTTTTTCTGTACTGTACAAGAAAGGCACCTCTTTGAAGTTGAGTACAAAAATAGCAGAAGTGATTTTATGGAGAAATTTTGACTGCCAGTGCCTTTCATCTTCTGATAAATATTTATTTTCCTTATTTATCATGCAGTTTTTGTTGTTGTTCATAGGTTTCCTGTTTCAGTTAATTTCACAATATGCAATGGAGCAGAAGGAAACAATAATAAACTTGAAATAACTGTATTGTTTTTTTCAACCAATTTACATATTATATGTTCTACACCAATCCTAAAATATAAAACATTAAATCAGGGTGTCAAAGTCAAGGCCCGCCTGCGGATCTGGCCTGCAGGGTGCCTACATCTGGCCGCCAGGGCCTCCCTGGAAACAGCGAGGGACTGGCCTGAGGTGTCTCTGCCAGAGAAAACAGAGCTCAGGAGGGCTGCATGCAGCCCTCCCAACAGAGGTGGGTTTCAGCAGGTTCTGACCAGCTCTGGAGAACTGGTAGTTGTTGTGCCTTGTTCTCCCTCCTCTCCTCAGCTGGGCCCCTCCTGTCTACACCCGGGCCTGTTATCAGACTCCGAGTCTGATAATGAAGATGAATGGCCTGTCATGCCTCCAGCCCCCGGCCCTGGCCCCATGCCTGGAGAGGATGTCAGGAATGAAAAAACAAACCCAATAAACATCACTCCTACAGCGTGTGAGCAGGAAGCCAGCCACGTGCTGGAATTACTGAC
>NW_026682129.1:0-10048 GCF_028640845.1 Ahaetulla prasina | reverse complement strand
CCCGGTCGCCTATGCCCATTTCCTTGTTTTCTAGTTCCCCTTGTAACCCTCTGGTGTGTAATGGGGTTCAAGCGTCAAGTGGGCACCGGAGTTTCCGTCCCATCAACAATTCGCTGGGCTTCTGCCTGTGGCCGTGCTTGGGGTTCTGTGCTGAACGGCCAGGAAAGTCTATCTTTGTTTGCCAGTCACCTGGCTTGAGCCTGGACAATGCCTCCTTAGCGCCCGGACGGAACGCCTGCAAGGCCATTCGACGCAGGGTGGAAAGGCGCAGAGGGCATGTCGGATGCCCTCCTCTGCCAGGTATTCTTCAAACTGGGCTGCCGTGAATTGGGCTCATTGTCGGACACCAGAGTGTCCGCAACCCGTGAGTTGCGAATAGGTGGCGAGGTTGCGATTACTGCTCGGCCGTGTGGATTTCATGAGTATGATCTCCAACCATTTGGAAAATGCATCCACAACCACTAGGAACGTTTGGCCGTGGAAAGGGCCAGCAAAATCAATGTGGATTCTTGACCAGGGCCCTTGGGGCTTTTCCCATTCTCTGACTGGGGCCGTTGGGGTAGAGGTCTGGACTCTTGGCAAGCCTGGCATTTCCCTACCCTCTCAGCAATCTCTGAGTCCCATGAGTGGCCACCACACATAGCTTCTAGCTAACCCTTCATCCTTACGATCCCTGGGTGACCTCGTGGAGGAGGTCCAATACCTTTCCCCTTAATTTATCAGGAATTATTACACGATCACCCCATAACAGGCACCCCTTGAGCCGAGAGCTCATCGCTTTTTAACAAATTCTATGGATTGGAGGGAAGTGGCTAATGTTGCAGCTGCGGTCTGGCTTCTGGTCCTTGGTCGTGCTTCCTGATCAGTGTGGGTTTGGTGTGCTTTCTGGGTGGATGTGGTGGTGACATCCTGTGTGGACCTCGTGAGTGTGGGTCTGGTGTCATTCCTCGTGTTAGGGACACGTTTGTCAATAAGGCAGGTTTCCAAATGGCTGGTAGGCGGGAGGTATCATCTCGTTTGTTCATGCTGTGTGGGCGTTTTCTATCTCGATGGCTTCTCTGATTATTCTGTTGTTAAAGTGTTCAGTTTTGGCGATAGTTCTGGTCTTTTAAAGTCAATATCTGTCCTGTGACTTTAAAGTGTTGGACCAGGGAAGAAGTTAGTTCCTCTTTTGAATGAGTTCTTGTGTTCTTCAATCGTGCACTTATTCTTCTGTTGGTTTGTCCAATGTATGTGGTGGGGCAGGCGGTGCATGGGATTTCATATACTCCTTGATTTTCTAACTCAATTTTGTCTTTGGGGTTTCTTAGGATGGTGGATATTTTTGGTTTGTGCAGAATGCTGTCTTGATGTTATGTTTGTGGAGGATCTTGCTGATTCTGTCTGTGGTGCCTTTTATATATGGGAGGAGGGCTGTGCCATTTTCTTGCTCTCTGTCTTGGGTTTTAGTGGGGGTTCTTTTGGATTAGTTTGGTAATCTTATTTCTCTGGAATCCATTGGATGTTAGTACGTTTGTGAGAGTGTAGTTCGGTTTTAGGTGTTGTTCATCAGCTAAGCATTTTGTTCTAGAGATGAGTGTCTTGGCTAAGTTGATCTGTGCTGGGTGGTGGTGTGAGTGCATGCAGATAGCGGTTTGTGTGTTTTCTTCTGGTAGATGGTGTGTCCTAGGGAGCCATTGGGTTTCTTGTAGACTAAGACATCTAGGAAGGAAGTTGGTTGTTAACTTCTGTTTCCATGGTGAACTGTATTTTGGGGTGTAGGCTATTGAGGTGTGTGAGGAAGTTTTCAAGTTTTTCTTTCCGTGTGGCCAGATTATGAAGGTGTCGTCTACATATCTGAGCCAGAGTTTGGGTTTGTGATCAGATTTTTCTAGTGCTTGGGTTTCAAAGTGTTCCATGTAGAGGTTGGCAATGACAGGTGAGAGGGTGATCCCATGGGTGCGCCTTCTATTTGTTTGTATTTTGTCCGTTATAGATGAAGTATGTGTTGGATAGGCAGTGGTTGGTCAGATCTAGTATGTGCTTGGGGGTTATATTTGTTTTGGATAGCTGTCAAGGCTTCTTTGATTGGCACTTGGGTGAAGAGGATATGACATCAAAGCTCACGAGTAGGTCGCTGGGCTGTAAGTTTTGTTTCTTTATGATCTCTATGAACTGGAATGAGTTTTTACGTGTGAGGCGATGGATTCTGCATAGGGCTGTAGTTGTTTGGCGAGAAATTTGGCTAGGTTTTGTAGAGGTGAGCCTATGGAGCTGACTATGGGTCTGAGTGGGGGTTCCTTCTTTGTGTATCTTGGGAGGCCGAGAGCTTAGGGCATCTGGATGATTTCTCTCTGGGAATGATTCTTTGTTGGATTTCTTCGCTGATGGGGAGGCTTTTATTTTGGATCTAGTGGTTTTCTAGGTAGGTGGTGGGGTCTGTTTTAGGGGCTTGTATGCAGGGTCTTGGAGTAGGTTGGTTAATTTGGTTTGGTAGTCAGATGTGTTCATAACCACCGTGGCGTTGCCCTTGTCTGCTGGTAGGATTATTATGCTGGTATCTTTTTCAGGTTAAGTAGTGCTGTCTGTTCCTCTTTGGGTAAGTTGCTTTTGGGTGGCTTGCTGCTGCAGGATGTTGGTGATTTGAGTCTGATTTTGTTAGCGTCATCGGGGTTGATTTTGGTCAGGCTGGTTTCAACTCCGCATATAATGGTCTCAGTGGGGATGTATTTGGGAGTGACTGCAAAGTTGAATCCTTTGGAAAGGACATCGGTTTCAGCTTTGGTGAGGATCCTATCTGAGATGTTATGCACTGTTTGTTTCATGTGTTGCTGTGAGGGTGGAGGGGTTTGTTTCTGGCGTTCTTGTAGTCTTGAGTTTGTTGGTGTGCGTGTCTGTCTTGAGGGTGGTCTGTGTTTGCTCTCAGGCGGCAAGTTGTTTGGATTTGTCCCAAAGTGCGGGTGCATCTTGTTGCTGAGTTTGAGGTGAAGTGTGAGGAGATCTTTGTTGATTTGATCTAGGAGGAATCTTTTTGTGTGAAGTTCATTTCTGATTAAGGCCAATTCTGTTCTTTTTAGGATGCGTTTGGTGGCTGCAGAGTTGGAGTGGAATTTCAATTGGAAGCATTTGGGGATTAAATTTTCATGCGGCAGTTTCGTAGGAATGCGAGGTCACATAAAATGGAAGCTCTTTGGACTTCTAGTTTTCATAGGTCCTGGTCAGATGGTGGATTTCCTCCCGTAGAGGTGCAATATTTGTTTTCTGAGGTTTTCACGGGTGTTTGTATATAGGTCTTTGGTTGTTGGGTTTTCTCCCGTGTAAAATTGGAAGTGTCTTGGTGGCGTTTCGTGAAGTCTCATTCGTCATCTTCAGGCTTCAACCCGTGCTTCTGGGAGCAATGTGTGATGCAGCTATTTCTTCCTTTTAACTGCTAGTGGGGGTTTGAACTGATTGGGTGGGAGCTTGGCTGTGCTCTGATTGGATGGGGTTTTCTGTGCTCTGATTGGCTGGGGTGTGTCCTGTGTTGGTGGGGGCTTGGTTGTGCTCAGTCTAATCTGTGCTGCAGGGATTTGAGCTGGTGAGCTGCACTGCTGCTGTTTGGCTTCGTGTTAGGTGGTGGTGCTACATCTTCGTAGTGGGTGTCAGTCTGCTGCATGTATGGATAGGAGGGGTTTGAAGTGGCTAATGTTGCAGCTGCGGTCTGGCTTCTGGTCCTTGGTGGTGCTTCCTGATCAGTGTGGGTTTGGGTGTGCTTTCTGGGTGGATGTGTGGTGGTGTCATCCTGTGTGGACCTCGTGAGTGTGGGTCTGGTGTCATTCCTCGTGTTAGGGACACGTTTGTCAATAAGGGCAGGTTTCCAAATGGCTGGTAGGGAGGTATCTCGTTTGTTCATGCTGTGTGTTTTCTATCTCGATGGCTTCTCTGATTATTCTGTTGTTAAAGTGTTCAGTTTTGGCGATAGTTCTGGTCTTTTAAAGTCAATATAAGTGTCCTGTGACTTTAAAGTGTTGGACCAGGAAGAAGTTAGTTCCTCTTTTTGAATGAGTTCTTGTGTTCTTCAATGCGTGCACTTATTCTTCTGTTGGTTTGTCCAATGTATGTGGTGGGGCAGGCGGTGCATGGGATTTCATATACTCCTTGATTTTCTAACTCAATTTTGTCTTTGGGGTTTCTTAGAATGGTGGATATTTTTGGTTTGTGCAGAATGCTGTCTTGATGTTATGTTTGTGGAGGATCTTGCTGATTCTGTCTGTGGTGCCTTTTATATATGGGAGGAGGGCTGTGCCATTTTCTTGCTCTCTGTCTTGGGTTTTAGTGGGGGGTTCTTTTTGGATTAGTTTGGTAATCTTATCTGGAATCCATTGGATGTTAATACGTTTGTGAGAGTGTGTAGTTCGGTTTTAGGTGTTGTTCCACAGCTAAGCATTTTGTTCTAGAGATGAGTGTCTTGGCTCAGAGTTGATCTGTGTGCTGGGTGGTGGTGTGAGAGTGCATGCAGATAGCGGTTTGTGTGTGTTTTCTTCTGGTAGATGTGTGTCCTACATTGGGTTTCTTGTAGACTAAGACATCTAGGAAGGAAGGACCAGAAGCCCGCAGCTGAACATTATTTTGTAGGCTATTGGTGCAGACTGACATTTTCAAGATGCTTTCGACCACGAACACGGCCAAACAGCAGCAGTGCAGCTCACCAGCTCAAATCTGAGCACAGATTTGGGCTGAGTGATCAGAAACACAGGCACACCCCAGCCAATCAAATCAGCACAGAAAACCCCAGCCAATCAGGGCACAGCCAAGCTCCCAATCAGTTCAAACCCCACTAGCAGTTAAAGGAAGAAAAAGCTGCGATCACATTGCTCCCAGAAGCCGAGCTGAAGCTGAAGATGGCGAATGAGACTCGTCGAGCGTGCCAAGACACTTCAATTTACGGGAAAACCCGAACAACCAAGACCTATATACAAACACCGTGAAACCTCAGACAAATATTGCACCTCTACGGGAGAAATCCACCATCTGACCAGGACCTATGAAAACTAAGTCAAGAGCTTCCATTTATGTGACCTCGCATTCCTCTGAAACTGCCCGCGATGAAAATTTAATCCCCAAATGCTTCAATTGAAATTCACTCCAACTCTGCAGCCATAAGCGCATCCTAAAAAGAACAGAATTGGCCTTAATCAGAAATGAACTTCACACAAAAGATTCCTCCTAGATCAAATCAACAAAGATCTCCTCACACTTCACCTCAAACTCAGCAACAAGGGCACTTGGGACAAATCCAAACAACTTGCCGTCTGGAGGCGAAACACAGACCACCCTCAAGACAGACGCACACAGCAACAAACTCCGAAGACTACAAGAGCACGAAACAAACCCCTCCACCCTCACAGCAACACATGAAACAAACAGTGCATAACATCTCAGATAGGATCCTCACCAAAGCTGAAACCGATGTCCTTTCCAAAGTTCAACTTTGCAGTCACTCCCAAATACATCCCACTGAGACCATTATATGCGGAGTTGAAACCAGCCTGACCAAAATCAACCCGATGGCTAACAAAATCAGACTCGAAATCACCAACATCCTCTGCAGCAGCAAGCCACCCAAAAACAACACCCAAAGAGGAACAGACAGCACTACTTAACCTGAAAAAGATACCAGCATAATAATCCTACCAGCAGACAGGGCAGCACGGTGGTTATGAACACATCTGACTACCAAACCAAATTAACCAACCTACTCCAAGACCCTGCATACAAGCCCCTAAAACAGACCCCACCACCTACCTAGAAAAACCACTAGATCCAAAATAAAAGCCTCCCCATCAGCGAAAATCCAACAAGAGAATCATTCCCAGAGAAATCATCCAGATGCCTAAGCTCGGCCTCCCCAAGATACACAAAGAAGGAACCCCCACTCAGACCCATAGTCAGCTCCATAGGCTCACCTCTACAAAACCTAGCCAAATTTCTGTAAAACAACTACAGCCCTATGCAGAATCCATCGCCTCACGTAAAAACTCATTCCAGTTCATAGAGATCATAAAACAAAACTTACAGCGACCTACTCGTGAGCTTTGATGTCATATCCTCTTCACCCAAGTGCCAATCAAAGCCTTGACAGCTATCCAAAACAAATATAACCCCAAGCACATAGATCTGACCAACCACTGCCTATCAACACATACTTCATCTATAACGGACAAAAATACAAACAAATAGGCGCACCCATGGGATCACCCCTCTCATTGCCAACCTCTACATGGAACACTTTGAGCAAGCACTAGAAAATCTGATCCCCAAACTCTGGCTCAGATCGTGAGCGACACCTTCATAATCTGGCCACGGGAAAGAAAAACTTGAAAACTTCCTCACACACCTCAATAGCCTACACCCCAAAATACAGTTCACCATGGAAACAGAAGTTAACAACCAACTTCCTTCCTAGATGTCTTAGTCTACAAAGAAACCCAATGGCTCCCTAGGACACCATCTACCAGAAGAAAACACACACAAACCGCTATCTGCATGCACTCTCACACCACCACCCAGCACAGATCAACTCCGTGTAGCCAAGACACTCATCTCTAGAACAAAATGCTTAGCTGACGAACAACACCTAAAAACCCGAACTACACACTCTCACAAGCGTACTAACATCAATGGATTCCAGAGAAATAAGATTACCAAACTAATCCAAAAGAACCCCCACTAAAACCCAAGACAGAGAACAAGAAAATGGCACAGCCCTCCTCCCATATATAAAAGGCACCACAGACAGAATCAGCAAGATCCTCCACAAACACAACATCAAGACAGCATTCTGCACAAACCAAAAATATCCACCATCCTAAGAAACCCCAAAGACAAAATTGAGTTAGAAAATCAAGGAGTATATGAAATCCCATGCACCGCCTGCCCCACCACATACATTGGACAAACCAACAGAAGAATAAGTGCACGCATTGAAGAACACAAGAACTCATTCAAAAGAGGAACCAACTTCTTCCCTGGTCCAACACTTTAAAGTCACAGGACATGATATTGACTTTAAAAGACCAGAACTATCGCCAAAACTGAACACTTTAACAACAGAATAATCAGAGAAGCCATCGAGATAAACGCCCACACAGCATGAACAAGCGAGATGATACCTCCGCCTACCAGCCATTTGAAACCTGCCCTTATTGACAAGCGTGTCCCTAACACGAGGAATGACACCAGACCCACACTCACGAGGTCCACACAGGATGTCACCACACATCCACCCAGAAAGCAGACCCAAACCCACACTGATCATGAAGCACGACCAAGGACCAGAAGCCAGACCGCAGCTGCAACATTAGCCATTTCAAACCCCTCAATCCATACATGCAGCAGACTGACACCCACTATGAAGATGTAGCGACCACCACAAAGCCAAACAACAGCTATGCAGCTCACCAGCTCAAATCCCCTGCAGCACAGACTAGACTGAGCACAACCAAGCCCCCACCAACACAGGACACACCCCAGCCAATCAGAGCACAGAAAACCCCCATCAATCAGAGCACAGCCAAGCTCCCACCCAATCAGTTCAAACCCCACTAGCAGTTAAAGGAAGAAACAGCTGCGATCACATTGCTCCCAGAAGCACTGGCTGAAGCCTGAAGATGACGAATGAGACTTAAACGTCGCGCAAGACACTTCCAATCTTACACGGAGAAACCCAACAACCAAAGACCTATATACAAACACCGTGAAAACCTCAGAAAACAAATATATATATATATATATATATATATATATATATATATATATATATATATATATATGCCACCACGTGTTTACTGGACCCGTGCCCCTCTTGGCTGGTGCTGGCCACTCGAGAGGTGACACGAGGCTGGCTCCAGGCGATTCTGACCGCTTCTTTGGTGGAGGTGTCTTCCGCCTGCCTTGAAAGAGGCGGTGGTGAGGCCCTCCTTGAAGCCGTCCTGGACCCGGCTGTTTTAGGTAATTATCGTCCGGTCTCCAACCCGCTTCGGCGAAGGTTGTAGAGAATATGGTGGCATATCAATTTCCTTGCACCTGGATGAAACTGTCTATCTAGACCCGTTCCAGTCCGGTTTTCGGCCAGTTACAGCACGGAGACGGCTTTGGTCGCGTTGGTGGATGATCTCTGGAGGCCAGGATGAGGTTGCTCCTCTGCCCTGGTCCTATTAGACCTCTCAGCGGCTTTCGATACCATCGACCATGGTATCCTGCTGCGCCCGTTGGAGGGATTGGGAGTGGGAGGCACCGTTCATCGGTGGTTCTCCTCCTATCTCTCCCACCGGTCGCAGTCCGTGTTGACGGGGGCAGAGGTCGCCCGAGGCGCCTCACTTGTGGGGTGCCGCAGGGGTCGATCCTCTCGCCCCTTCTGTTCAACATCTACATGAAGCCGCTGGGTGAGATCATCAGTGGTTTCGGTGTGAAGTACCAGCTGTATGCGGATGACACCCAGCTGTACTTTTCTACACCGGACCACCCCAACGAAGCTTTCGAAGTGCTGTCCCGGTGCCTGGAGGCCGTACGGGTCTGGATGGGGAGAAATAGGCTCAAGCTCAATCCCTCCAAGACAGAGTGGCTGTGGATGCCGGCATCCCGGTACAGTCAGCTAAATCCGCGGCTGACCATCGGTGGCGAGTCATTGGCCCCGATGGAAAGGGTCCACAACAACCCTGTGAGGTAGCAAGATTAGCAATAATAAGCAAAAAACATTTGCCGGTGTGTTGGAAGTGTGAGGCAGTGCCAGGGACCTTTTATCACAAGTGGTGGGAACACCCAAAAGCCACAAAATTTTGGCACCAGGTAAAGACAACGGATAGAGGAGATACTAATGCAAAACATAGAAGCAAAACTGAAATTCTTTCTACTGGGTATTATAGAGGGCAAATACAACAAGAGCGCAATTTACCTAATGCTACATATTCTAACAGCAGCAAGATTAGCTTTTGCACAAGAATGGAAAAACAAAGAGACCCCCCCCCCCACAGAAGAAGAAGGGTTAGCTAAAATATTAATTTGCGTGGAAATGGACAGACCGACCGACCTTGGAACTCAAAGATAAGAATGAATCAGAGTATTATGAAATCTGGAACAAATTTTATTATTGACTGGAAAGGAGGAGAAATGCTGGGATATAGCACCGTTGACGAATAAAATGCTTGGAGGTTTTATGCTAATTTGTTATGATAGATATGATTGAATTAGCTATCGAAATAACCTATATGGATGAAAGAACATGTGTATTTGAAATGTGATAGTATAAATATGTATAGAGATAAGGAAGTGTATCAATTATATGACAAAATCTGATGAAAATGTTTAAACCGGAGATGTCACGCTATGTCCACGGTTTTTAATTTGTATTATAAATAAAAAAAGCTTTAAAACTACAACAACAACCCTGTGAGGTAGGTTGGGCCAAAAGAGAAAAAGAGAGAGAGGGACTGGCCCAAAGTCACCCAGCCGACTTTCAAGACGATGCTACAACTCACAGCCTCTGGTTTTCTAGCCTGGTGCTTCAATGCTGGACTTCATTTTAAAAGAAAGTGGTTGAATTTGGATGGGGACATTTTTGCATGGGTGAAAACTGTTGTGTTTGGCCAACACCGTTGTGCTGGATAGTCCCGGACAAGGATGAACTCAAGGTTTGAAACGTCTTCAGACAAGGAGAACTCCCCCCCCCTGCTCTCCCCATTGTCCAGTCTGAGCAGCCCCGGTTGGGCCTGCTTGTGCCCCCATCTGCAGGTCCTCCTGGTATGCTCACAAGGTGCTTGTACAGCTGGACTCAGACACAGCCTCTTTCGGGACCGCGCCAGCCCTCCAGGGTAGCCTTCTGTAGGAGAAGCAGAACCGTCCAGCGGGAGGAGTATCTGGGCTCTCTCCATTCAACTGTGGGAAGACCAAGGAAGCCCGTCAGAAGGAGAACCGGAAAGGTATCTACTCGAACCAGAGAAAGCTTTGCTGACGCCAAAGCAGGCACCAACCGGGAGAGGGAGCTTGCTCTATGAACAGAATAGAACAGAGCTGGGAGGGACCCTGAGGCCTC
>NW_026682128.1:0-10049 GCF_028640845.1 Ahaetulla prasina | reverse complement strand
TAGCCCAGGAATAATATGTTAGGATTGCATTTTAAACCAAAGTTAGGCAAGTTAAAGAATACTGTCCATACTGACGTCAATACAAAATTGACAAAACTGACCATCTCCCCACCCTTAGACCTCACTTTTCTTTTTCTCTCTGTCACAAAAAATAGATTCATTGCTCTTTCTAGAAGTTTGCATTAATCAACTGCAAAGGGCTTTTCAAATAATGCTAAGCCTCTTTTGGAAGGCCAAAGGTTGCTGGTGTCCCACCTGTGTCATATATTGAACTCATTTTCAAAGACTGCTGCTTTGTGATGAAGTTATTAGCATCCTGGAGACAATTTAAGGCTTTGAAAAGAGAATATACAAAGCACTTGTTTGAGGAGCATTTTCTCCTAACCACTGCATACTTAATGACTACAGAATTATTACTGGCATAAGAGGGACTTCACAACTATCTGGCTTAGCAATAGAAATTATGGGCTCAATTGTGGTTGTAAATCAAGGACTACCTGTACTTATTTCTATCAACCATTTTTTCCTTAAACAACTTTGAATTATAGAAATTCTTTTATAATGCATAAATTCAGCAGTATAGAATAAGCTGCCCCCTGAGAAGCCAAATAAACTTCCTGAAAATGTCATAGATATAGTAGGTTATAGAGTCAATAAGATCAAAATATGAGCAATATTCCTAAATCAATACAATTTGTGATATATACTTTTTGGGATAATGCAAAACTTAATACTTTTTTTCCCAAAGAATGAAATGTATGGACTCTTCTGTCAACTTTTGTCAGTTGATAGCAACACTATTGTGCAATTACACAAGAGGAATAAAATCTCCAGAGGATTCCTCAGGAATCTATGCAGCTATATGAAATGAAGGTAGATGTGGAATTACAATACTTGCATAGATGTATCTAGAATATATAAACCAAATAAAGGTGTCCTACAAGAGACATCCTTGGTGCTCTCTGAACTTGGTTGTTTTGCAAATGTTTCATTACCCAAACTAGATAACATCATTAGTGCGATTGACCTCTCATTTCAACCCTGAGCTACAAATATTCTCCTTCAAAGATATCCTATTCACATCTCCTTATTTGTAAATATAAGAAGGAGAAATAAGGATGGATGCTGCTAAATCTACTCAGAACAGCACACTTTTTTCAATTGCAAACTTGGCTTTTTAAGACTTGGACTTCAACTCCAGAGTTCCTCAGCCAGCAAAGCTGGCTGAGGAACTCTGGGAGAAGTCCACAAGTCTTAAAAGAGCCAAGTTTGCAGACCCTGACCTAACCAAAAGCCTTAACCAAAACACCTAACTCTTGCAAAGGAGTACTGGTGACTTATTTAAATATATATTTGCCAGTTTTCCCAAACTGTTGCTTTCCTAAGATGTTGTTGCCCATAGACCAAATAGCCTGAGATGATGGTAACTTCATTCAATATGTCAGAAACATCTCAGTTTGGGGGGAAAAACTTAATCTTAAATGATCAGGCAAGAAGTATTCATTCAACTATCTAAGACTTGTTGATGCAGCTCAAGCTGGATATTGGGTCATCCAGAGTCAAAGATATTCCTAATTATCATCTACAAAAGACAAGTGTTCAAGGGAGCCCCAAACAGCCCAGGCATTGATACTGGATGCATACACAGAATAACAGAGTTGGAAAGGACCTTGGAGGTTTTCTAGTACATTATGGGACTATCTCTTTCTGACTGTTTCTGCCTGCCCCAGTAGGTCCAATAGAAGGGCATGTTGCAGGTTCTTACATTCTTACAGAATGTCATCTGGAGGGCCAGTTCTGTGACAGCAGCTGCCCTAAGGAACACCACACTCCCTGAGATCTCATTGATCCCAGATTTGCTGGCATTTTGTAAAGTTTATCAAAGTTTTGTTCTGAACATTTTAGATGATGACTTTTCTGATGGGGGTAAGAGAAAAGGTTTCATTCTGACAACTCTATCATTGTTGTACTGTATAAGCAATGCTGCAGTATAGACAGCTATTCCAAAGTCAGCTAAATACTTCCACAGGTCATTTATAGTTATAGATGGATTCTGTTTTGCAGATCTGATCAGTTTTCAAGCAGCTGTAGCTGAGATTGTTCCTGTTCTTCCAGATGGTCTCATCAATAGCTCTATATGACTTCAATTTTTAAATCTTTTAAATTTTAAATTTTTCCCAGATGAAATTCCTAACTGAAAACATTTAGAGAGGTTTTTTTTAATAGTATTTCATTGGTTTCTAGGAGTGAATTGTTTTCATTTTCAGTGTCCTGGCACTTGCTCAGAAGAGCACATGAAGGTTTAGAGGAGACAAAACAACAATCACAACCTGGCAAATTAGAAAAATCAGATTATTGATTTATTTGTGGAACTGGCATCATGAGGCAAATTGTACATCTAATTAGACAATCAGTTTTTAGTAGCCTTATGAAGACATTTACAGTAAAGATGAAGTAGTGCTAAATCATCTGGACACATGCCAACATTTCTGAAACTGCTAAATTCAGGGTGATCTCAATCTGAACCAGACAATGTTGAATTTATAAATCAGTACTTCTCCCAGGGGACTATGCCGTATTTCTCGGAGGTCACAGTAGGTTCCTGAGGGAAGCACCCAATTCAACTTCCATTCATATGGTAAATTTGTCATAATCCTCACATCTCATACCGTGCTAATTTCAACAGCATAAATATTGAAAATTAATACAGTTAAATATATTAATAACAGCTATAAGGAGGGTCACAGAAGTAAATGAAGCTGAGAACCCCTTCTATAAACCACTGGACATATATAGCAAATTTTGGTTCCAGTCTGAAGAAAAACGTACTGTATAAAAGCTACGTTAGATTCTGTTCACTTATCAATTCACTGGAACATCATGTGTGCCCAAGGGTGCTTCACTTCCCATGCAATTGTATTTTCTCAACTTGACCAGTGATAAGGTGGTCTTAAGGGCTTAAGTATGATGCTGGATATAATTACAATGTAGTGTCTTGTAAAATGTCACATTTCCTTTTGATATATGTAGAAACATTTTGGGATATTTTTAAATTGTAAAGTATCACAGGAATATAATTTCATGAAATAAACCTGGCTTCAAAGCCTCAGCATGATTTCAAAAGTCATGTTTGAAAGGTTAGGTTTCTCCGCCTCACTCCAAATATCCTGCAACTTAGATACAATAGTTTCAGATTGGCAGAGGTATTGTTTTGTTTTTAGTAACCATGGCAATATTCTTTTCCTAAATTTTCAAAGGAAGATATATCCCTTCCTTGCAATAATATCATCTCTCTCTGTCTTTCTTTCTGTCCTTGTCTCTATCTATCTATCTATCTATCTATCTATCTATCTATCTATCTATCTATCTATCTATCTATCTATCTATCTATCTATCTATCTATCTATGACTTCAGCAACAGAGTAGTCAATGTCTGGAATACACTACCTGACTAGAATAGAATAGAATTCTTTATTGGCCAAGTGTGATTGAACACACAAGGAATTTGTCTTGGTGCATATGCTCTCGGTGTATATAAAAGAAAAGATACATTCGTCAAGAATCATAAGGTACAACTCTTAATGATAGTCATAGGGAACAAATAAGTAATCAAATCATATTAGGAAACAGTCAATATTAAGGGTACCAGCAACAAAGTTACAGTCATACAGTCATAAGTGGAAGGAGATGGGTGATGGGAACGATAAGAAGATTAATAGTACTGCAGATTAGTAACTAGTTTGACAGTATTGAGGGAATTATTTGTTTAGCAGACTGATGGCATTTGGGAAAAAACTGTTCTTGTGTCTCGTTGTTCTAGTTGGTGTGCAGAGCTCTATAGCATCATTTTGAGGGTAGGAGTTGAAACAGTTTATGTCCAGGATGTGATGGGTCTGTAAATATTTTCTCAGCCCTCTTTTTGACTTGTGCAGTATACAGGTCCTCAATGGAAGGCAGGCTGGTAGCAATTGTTTTTTCTGCAGTTCTAATTATCCTCTGAAGTCTGTGTCTGTCTTGTTGGGTTGCAGAACCAAGCCAGACGGTTATAGAGGTGCAGATGACAGGCTCAATCATTCCTCTGTAGAACTGTACCAGCAGCTCCTTGGGCAGTTAGAGCTTCCTGAGTTGGTACAGAAAGAACATTCTTTGTTGTGCTTTTTTGATGACGTTTTTGATGTTAGCTGTCCATTTTAGATCTTGTGATATGGTAGAACCTAGAAATTTGAAGGTTTCTACTGTTGATACTGTGTTGTCTAGTATTGCGAAGAGGTGGAAGTATGGAAGGATTTCTCCTAAAGTCTACCACCATTTCTACGGTTTTGAGTGTGTTCAGTTCCAGATTGTTCTGGTCACACCACAAGGCTAGTCATTCAACCTCTCGTCTGTATGCAGATCCATCGTTGTCTCGAATGAGACTGATCACTGTTGTGTTATCTGCGAACTTCAGTAGTTTAACAGATGGATCATTAGAGATTCAGTCATTGGTATACAGAGAGAAGAGAAGTGGGAAGAGCACACAGCCTTGGTGCGGCCCTGTGCTAATTGTACAGGTATCTGATGTGATTCTGCTTAGCTTCACCTGCTGCTTCCTGTTTGTTAGGAAGCTTGTGATCCACTTACAAGTCTGTTCAGGTACCTGTAGCTGGTTTAGCTTAGTTAGAAGAGTGTCTGGAATGATGGTATTGAATGCTGAACTAAAGTCTACAAAGAGGACCCTTGCGTAGGTCTTTGGATATTCAAGATGTTGTAGGATGTAGTGCAGTGCCATATTAACAGCATTATCTATTGATCTATTTGCTTGATATGCAAATTGCAAGGGGTCTAACAGCGGATCCATGATGGTTTTCAAGTGGGACAGCACTAGCCTTTCAAAGGCTTTCATGACTATAGATGTTAAAGCAACTGGTCTGTAGTCATTCAGTTCCTTGATGGTGGGCTTCTTCAGCACTGGGATGATGGTAGAGCATTTGAAGCAAGAAGGAACATAGCACATCTCTAGTGATTTATTGAAGATATGGGTGAAGATGGGGGCCAATTGATCAGCACAGACTTTTAAGCAAGAAGGAGTTATCTTGTCTGGGCCTGAAGCTTTTCCTGGTTTTTGTCTGTGAAATAGGTCCTGCACTTCCTTTTCTGTGATCACTAAGGGTTGTGAATCCAATGAAATGGGGTCAGTTGTTGGAGGTTTGGCTGTTGTTGGTGTGTCTGAGATGGGGTTGTGGAGATAGGTGGCTGTAGTTTCCTTTCAAACCTGCAGTAAAACTCATTCAGGTCATCTGCCAGTTGTTGATTACCTTCAGCCTGGGAACCTCAGTCCAGGTCTTCACTAATTTAATTGTTGGTGTTGTGGTTTTAAGCAGTGGTGAAATCCAAATTTACTGATGGTTCTGTCGTGGCTTGGTGGGAGTGGTGTGCTGGTGGCAGAGGAAGGACACTGCAAAATTCTCATCTTTCCCGCTCCTGGGAGAAGGATATTGCAAATCTCCATTCCCACTTTAGCAGGTGGAATTTTCTGTTCTCCAAACTACTGAAAATTTCTGCTACCAGTTCTCTGAACCTGTCAGAACCTGATTTCACCCTGGTTTTCTTAAGCCTGTGCTTGTAAGCAGGCAAGGTGAATCATGCAATGATCAGAGTGTCCTACAGCTGCTCATGGTAAGGAATAAGCATATTTTTAGTCTTGTGTAGCAATGGTCTAAACTATTCTTGCTTCTAGTGGGACAATTGACATGCTGAATCAGTGATTTTGGTAGCTCTTTCCTTAAGTTTGCTTTGTTTAGATCTCCCAAAATAATGGCCAGTGAATTTGGCATCAGCCTCCATAATCTGGTCAGCTAGTTCATAATGCCTTGTTTACACAGGCTTGTGGAGGACATAAACAGCAATTAGAAGAAATGAGGAGAAATTCATGACAGTAAATGTCTGTATCAACTCTTTACAGTTGATAAGTAAGGATTCTAAGTTTTCATCACAGAATTTATATATTATAGTTATATCCTAAGACCAGCTGTTGTTGATATATAAGCATAAGCCTCCTCCCTTCTTTTTGCCTGATGATTCTGCAATTCTGTCTGCTCTATGTATCTGAAAACCTGGAATTTGCATGCTGTTGTCATTAATATCATCAAGTAACCAGGTTTCAATAAAGCAAAGGGCAACTGAATTGTGAAAATCAGAGTTGCATCTGTTTAAAAGGAGCATTTCATCCATCTTGTTAGCAAGTGAACATAAATTTGTCAGGAAGATCAAAGGCAGAACAGTCTATTTCACCTATTCCTTAGCTTGTTTAAAATCCCGCCATTTTACCTCCTCTCCATTTCCTCCATTTGGTTTTCTTGGTAATCCATAGCTCAGGGAAATTGCTTCTTCCTGTGTTAGAATCTCCTCCATTTGTAAAGACGGGGGGAGATCACAGAAAGCTGCTCCTTAAAGAAACGTTACTTCATTCTAGCAGATGGTCTTGTGAGTATGAAATCCATAATGAGTCGCAGAGAATAATTAAAAATAAAGAAACCATTAGAGAGCATTTCACCAAGGAAGCCTTCAGTGGCACCATCTTGGATCAATGGTTTCATCCCAAAACCGCCAAAATTTTAACCTAAGGCTGTCTACTGTTGACCTTACCCCATTCCTAAGAGGTCTATAAGGGCATGCATAAGAGGACCAGTGTGCCTACCGTCCCTGTCCTAATGCTTCCTCTACTTGTGTCTATTTTATGTATTCAATTCATGCTTATAATTATATAAATTACCTAATACATTCTTGACAAATAAATACATTTAAATATATGATATATTTATCATCTATTTCTGTCTGTCTGTCTGTATCTGCCTTTATGTCTGTCTGTCTGTCTGTCTATCTATATCTGTCTTTCTATCTATCATCTATCTGTCATCTATCTATCTATGTCTATCTATCTATTGATCAATCTATCATCTTTCTATCTATCATCTATCTATGTCTGTCTATCGCTCTATCATCTATCTATCTATCTATCTATCTATCTATCTATCTGTCTGTCTGTCTGTCTGTCTAACATCTGAGATTGGGATCCACTGATCTATCAAATAAAATCTTTATAATGTCATAGACCAGCTATTGATCTAGATATTCAAACAATTTTAGAGAAGGTGAAATAATAATATTTTTAAAAATTAAAAGATACAAGAGATTTTGTTTCAAAATGCCAAATTAGTTTTAAATATGAACATATTCTACATTCATTGCTGCTTCTACAACACATTTCTCTCTTTTTCTATTTCTTTTCTTATTTTTTGTTTTACTTTATAGCATTTATTATCCCACGTCTCTTATTTCCTGAAAAAATATATACGTAAGCAGGGGTAATAATTTGCACTTGCAAAAGAATTATGCTTGGTTATATCGATTTGCATAGAATAAAAACTCTCACACAAAGGACTGTGCTGAACTTACTGCTGTAGGATTTCTGACAATCTTGGAAAATCACACCAATTAACTCCATTCATTAATTGGCTCAGTTCCTGCCTCAGGGAGAAGAGGGCAATAAGTTCCATCATGCTTCCTCTGGAGCTGCAAAGTGGAATAGGTTCGCTGGAAGCCATGTACACCGCATCCCGCCACACAAAACCTCTCACAAAAGACAAAGACAGAAATTACCTTAATGAAAACGATCTGCAAATCTACATCGTTTAGCACAGCATTTCCAATAGGCAGGGGATTTTAAATTCCACATTTTTCATGCTATGGAAACCATGAACCTTTTATTATCTTGCAGTGACATTATGCATTATTTGGATATAATTCTCAAGTAATGAGAGTATATTATCTCAAATAGTGTGTAACAGTTGTGCCATTAATTCTGCCAGTCTTCTATGATTTAAATCCAGCGACCTGCTGCTATGAACAATTCTTGCTTTGCACAGGCAAGACAAATGGGTACATCTGATTCTGCTGCATATGCCGAAAAGGTCCACTTACTCCCAGTGATTTAAGCACGCTAATCACACCAGCATTTCAGTATTATTGAAGGAAGAGAAAAGAGTACAATGCGTTCTGTATGTGAGTAGGTTAAAAAGGAAATTTAGTGAAATACCATACTGTTTTTCCACTAGGAGAAAAATTCCATCACAGAACAAAGGTGCCATTTCCTGTATGACCAATCAGACTGTCATGGATTTCTTTGTATTTTTAAGGGATCAGGACCTCTTAATACCCAATTTGCTCAGCGACCTTTACTGTTGTATCAGTACATTAAGTTCCAGATGAAAATAATCTGCCACATTTGTAAACTCTGAAGCAGCTGTTGCAGACATCCCAAAATTACAATTATTTATTTTTATTTTATTTATTTATTTATTAAATTTTTATACCGCCCTTCTCCCGAAGGACTCAGGGCGGTGTACAGCCAAAGATAAAACACAAAATATATTAGGCTTATTGACATTCTAAATATAAAATTGTTAGAGGGGTATCTCTTGATTACGTATGAGTATTTTTAGAATTATTGTGGACAGTCATATGAGACCTGATATGTCAATTTCAATACGTATTAAAATATTTTCCAAAGAAACCCAATGAATGAATGCATTAAAACAAAAATGAACAAAGTAGGATGGCAATTTAAAAATATAATTAAAGAATTATTTACTATCAATTTAAATACAGTTTTAAAAGATGAATAGTCTATTTAGAATTGATCTTTTATAACAATAGGCCTTGTTACTGTGATTTACAATAAGATAATTAAATTAAAGCAAGCCATCAAACTTAGCATTAAACTAATGCATGGAATAAACCAGGAGAGACTCCTGCACTGGATTTATGTATTATATAAGACTCACTAAATTGATTTAGTACATTTCACCAGATTTAATAGGAAAACCTTGGTGACAATTCTAACATAATTTCACCCTTGCACTTAGAGACAAGTGCATTTCGTTTCTATCATAAAACTAAATAAACTTACCAGTCACTTCTAACCATTCTATAATATATGCTGTTTATCATCCCAGCCAAAGTAATTGTTCTCAAGTAGCAAACAAAATATATCTATTCAATCTTACCTGATGGCTTATTTTTGGGAGTTTTTATGGGCTTATTATCAAGGGATGTCTTATTTTCAGGGAAACAGGCAGTGGTGGGATTCAAGTAATTTAACAACTGGTTCTCCACCCTAATGATTTCTTCCAATAACCAGTTTACCAAACTGCTCAGAAAGTTAACAACCGGTTCTCCCGAAGTGATGTGAACTGGCTGAATCCCACCACTGGAAACAGGGTATCATTACACTGCAAACCAAATGCTGGCATACATAATCTTTAAACTAATGAATTTTTAAAATAGTGAATAGACTATGCGTGCTTGGGGTAAAAATTGGCTTTGGTTATACTTGTAGGCTACAGGCAAAAAAATTGTGCCCTTGCTGTTAGCCATAAATGCTCCTATACCCGGAGTATCACTGGTAACTGTAGGAGAAAAAAATGCTGAGCTGGAAGGTAGAGTTAAATATGTCATCAGTTTAGAGTCATTGTGGTATCACAAAAGACCTAAATTTAGCCTCCCGTGAATTTTGTTAACCCTTATCTAGTGCCAATTTAGCTTTGACCATTAGTTGACTAGATTATTGCATGTAAATACAATTTATATGTGCTTTGACCTCAATGAATGATTCTGGTTATTTGCACCTCAACAGTAACCTTGTTTTCTTCTTTTTTATTGGACTCACTCAATAGTGAGATGGATGGCATATACATTTAATAAATAAGAAGTATGTGTAAATCTAGGTCTGTTTTGGGACTGAGATGTCAAATGTTCAGAAAATGCTAACTTGATTCATGAACAAAAAGAAACAATTCATAACTCATATAATTGTAAAAAATTATTTGTTTTTGTCTCACAGGAAAAAAGGCTTATCTGAGGCAGTTCCAAGTCACACAAGGCTTGGAAACTGGACATTACATGGCCTTGGGTCTCCAAAGAGAGTAAGAAAGACTTTCTGGAGGCTCCAGAAGTCATGTAAGAACACATTACATTCTTATGCAGCCTCTGCAGCCTCACAAAGGAGATAT
>NW_026682127.1:0-10050 GCF_028640845.1 Ahaetulla prasina | reverse complement strand
TAGATAATCCTATTATGTCCTGGAGGGTCATGCCTTAATCCCATCACCCTGAAGCTGAGGTCTTTTGTTTTGTAGATAGGCTGGCCCAGTCTTTCTCAAGGGCACCATGTTGGATAACTTTTGCCAAATCTCCAACTTTATGCTTTTAGGAAAAGTTGTTGAGAGTAGTAGGCACTCAGCTTCAGAGAGTGTTGAATAAAAGGAATTAGTCAAACATTTCTCATCAGGATTTATGCTGGGTTACAATACCGAGACAGCATTGATTGTGCATGTGGATGGCCTCTGGAGGTCTTGGAATGAGGGTAGTGCATCTATCCCAGTCTTTGTGGATCTTTTGTTGATTTTCAATACCATCAACTATGATATATGTCTGGCCCAGCTTTAGGGGCTGGAGGGAATTGTTCCTTGATGTTTTCCTTTGCTTATGGCTGATTCCATTCAGTGTTGGTGATGAGGTAGAGGTCTAATTGTCTGCATATAGGGCATGGGGTTACATGGCATGGGATTACAGTACATGTTTCCACCCTGTGCCAGTCAGGCAATGTTGAGTTGTTAGCCCAGTTTCTAGAGGCTGTGAGGGCCTTTATGGGGATGATCTAAATGCACTGCAAGATGGAATGGCTCTGAGTTTTTGGCCCCCTTGGATCTGGTGGGGTATTATATTTGTTTTTGATGGTGTAGCATCTGCCCAGACAGAGCCAGTGATAATATGGGGGGTCTTTCTAGATTTACAGCTCCTGCTTAAGGAGTAGATGCCAGCCATGCTTACCTTTGTACAGATTCATCTTATGCACAAGTTGCACCCATCCTTGGACCTTTAACCTGGATCATTTTCTGATTGGATTATTGCAAAGTGCTTTATATGGGACTGACTTTGAAAATCACCAGGAAGTTAGAACTAGTCCAGAATGTAGCAGCACATGCAGTTTGGGACACCTTCCAGTTTGCCCATATCACACCACAATTGTGTGAGCTGCACTTCTAGTTTTTTTCCAAATACAACCCAAAGTCCTGTAGATCACCTTTAAAGCATCTGAATGGCATGGGGCCAAATTAATTGTAGTACTGTCTCTCCCCAAGGAAATCTGCCCCTTCTACCAAATCAGACAAAGCAGGCACGTTCCAGGTCTCTTCCTTTAAATGGTATCTAAAATGACCCAGGAAAGTTGCTTCTCTGTAGGTGGGGCCTTATTCTTCTAACCTTCTGGAAGGCCTCTTTCCCCAGGCATAGGGTCAAGATGTCACTATAGCTCAGAGAATGTAATTGTTTATATATATATATATATATATATATATATATTATTTTGCCCATAATGTTTTCTTTGATGTTTATTATTGTTTCTATGAGTGATCAAGGTTTGTGGTACCTAAGATAGGTGGCCATGTATTTTTTAGATAGATGGGCATCCATACGTCCATCCATCCATCCATCCCATAATTACTTATATGTCTACATACATCTGCAATACTAACAAGCTACGAGCTGCGGTGGCGCAGTGGTTAGAATGCAGTACTGCAGGCAACTTCTGCTGCCTGCCGGCTGCCTGCAATTTGGCAGTTCGAATCTCACCAGGATCATGGTTGACTCAGCCTTCCATCCTTCTGAGGTGGGTAAAATGAGAGCCCAGATTGCTGGGGGAAATATGCTGACTCTGTAAACCACTTAGAGAGGGCTGTAAAGCAGTATATAAGTGCTATTGCTAAGCTCTGGAAAAATTTCAATTCAGCACTATTTTGGGAGTTTCCAACTTTCTTTCAGATAATTTCTTCTTTTGACCAAATCTGATCTGTAGCCTATGCTCCATATGAGTCTAAATAGTCTTCATGAACTGTTTCATAAATGTTATTGAACTTAGCCTCTAGTGTGATTAGAATGTATAAATTGTACATAATTATAAGCAAAATCAGAGCTAAAAAACTTATATCCCTTTTGCCTCATATAGAGGGTGAAAAGTAGATCCTATATTTGCTAATCCACAATTTTCAATATACTGCATGTATAATTCAGATTGAAAATCATTTAATCTACTTCTGGAATACATGACCTGTCAGTCACTCCCAAGATTTATAAATAGTCACATGGTTTTCTGTTTTTCAAATAAAGAAATATACTTGAAATGTTATGGAAAAGGCGTAGTCAAAATATAAGAGAAGCATATCTATGGAAATGATATGAATTGAAAATGTAGGGCCCAAGTCAGATGAAGGATGAAAGATTATGGCAGCAGTGAAGTGCTGGATCTGGAAGCAAAACAGAATCAGGCCTGCTTAATACTTGCCTAGCAAGATTAGCAGGAAATTTTAGGGGTCTAGGCCACACTGGGAAATTGAAATATATCTCAGAAGGCAATGATGCATTTTTCTATTGTTGCCAAGAAAACTTGTCTATGTCTGTGTGCTACATTTGTGCTCAGCCGCTGTGCTGCGGCCATTTGAGCTGGTGCTGCACTTGAGGGCTGAAGTGGTTGTCAATGCTTCCTCTGTCCTGGTGAGCTCTAATTTTCAGTGACACTGCTGTGGATGTGGCGGGTTCCAGTGATCTGGTAGAGATAACTGGTGTCAACACCAGCAGGGACACTGTCCGCAGTGCTGGGTTTGGGCGCTTTCTGACTATCTGTGGTCTTCTCTGATTATTCTGTGAGTGTTCAGTAGTTCATAGTCTTAAAGTCAATCGTGTCCTGTGACTTTAAAGTGTTGGACCAGGGAAGAAGTTATTCCTCTTTTGAATGAGTTCTTGTTCTTCAATGCGTAATTATTCTTCTGTTGGTTTGTCCAATGTATGTGTAGGGAGCAGTGTGCATGGGATTTCATATACTTTGATTTTCTGACCAACCACCGCCTATCCAACATAATTCATCTATAACGACAAAAATACAAACAAATAGAAGGCGCACCCATGGGATCACCCTCTCACCTGTCATTGCCAACTTACATGGAACACTTTGAAACCCAAGCACTAGAAAATCTGATCACAAACCCAAACTCTGGCTCAGATACGATTGACACCTTCATAATCTGGCCACACGGGAAAGAAAACTTGAAAACTTCCTCACACACCTCAATAGCCTACACCCCAAAATACAGTTCACCATGGAAACAGAAGTTAACAACCAATCTCCTTCCTAGATGTCTTAGTCTACAAGAAACCCAATGGCCCCTAGACACACCATCTACCAGAAGAAAACACACACAAACCGCTATCTGCATGCACTCTCACACCACCACCCAGCACAGATCAACTCAGAGCCAAGACACTCATCTCTAGAACAAAATACTTAGCTGACGAACAACACCTAAAACCGAACTACACACTCACAAACGATTAACATCCAATGGATTCCAGAGAAATAAGATTACCAAACTAATCCAAAAGAACCCCCACTAAAACCCAAGACAGAGAGCAAGAAAATGGCACAGCCCTCCTCCCATATATAAAGGCACCAGACAGAATCAGCAAGATCCTCCACAAACATAACATCAAGACAGCATTCTGCACAAAACCAAAAATATCCACCATCCTAAGAAACCCCAAAGACAAAATTGAGTTAGAAAATCAAGGAGTATATGAAATCCCATGCACCGCCTGCCCCACCACATACATTGACAAACCAACAGAAGAATAAGTGCACGATTGAAGAACACAAGAACTCATTCAAAAAGAGGAACTAACTTCTTCCTGGTCCAACACTTTAAAGTCACAGGACACGTATATTGACTTTAAAAAGACCAGAACTATCGCCAAAACTGAACACTTTAACAACAGAATAATCAGAGAAGCCATCGAGATAGAAAACGCCCACACAGCATGAACAAACGAGATGATATCCCTCTACCAGCCATTTGGAAACCTGCCTTATTGACAAACGTGTCCCTAACACGAGGAATGACACCAGACCCACACTCACGAGGTCCACACAGGATGTCACCACCACACATCCACCCAGAAAGCACACCCAAACCCACACTGATCAGGAAGCACGACCAAGGACCAGAAGCCAGACCGCAGCTGCAACATTAGCCACTTCAAACCCCTCCAATCCATACATGCAGCAGACTGACACCCACTACGAAGATGTAGCACCACCACGAACACGAAGCCAAACAGCAGCAGTGCAGCTCACCAGCTCAAATCCCCCTGCAGCACAGATTAGACTGAGCACAACCAAGCCCCCACCAACACAGGACACACCCTCAGCCAATCAGAGCACAGAAAAACCCATCCAATCAGAGCACAGCCAAGCTCCCACCCAATCAGTTCAAACCCCACTAGCAGTTAAAAGGAAGAAACAGCTGCGATCACACATTGCTCCCAGAAGCACGGTTGAAGCCTGAAGATGACGAATGAGACTTCACAAACGTCGCCAAGACACTTCCAATTTTACACGGAGAAAACCCAACAACCAAAGACCTATATACAAACACCGTGAAAACCTCAGAAAACAAATATTGCACCTCACGGGAGGAAATCCACCATCTGACCAGGACCTATGAAAACTAGAAGTCCAAAGAGCTTCCATTTTATGTGACCTCGCATTCCTACGAAAAACTGTCATGATCAAAATTTAATCCCAAATGCTTCCAATTGAAATTCCACTCCAACTCTGCAGCCACCAAACGATCCTAAAAAGAACAGAATTGGCCTTAATCAGAAATGAACTTCACACAAAAGATTCCTCCTAGATCAAATCAACAAAGATCTCCTCACACTTCACCTCAAACTCAGCAACAAGATGCACCCTGCACTTTGGGACAACCAAACAACTTGCCGCCTGAGAGCCAAACACAGACCACCCTCAAGACAGACACGCACACCAACAAACTCAAGACTACAAGAACGCCAGAAACAAACCCCTCCACCCTCACAGCAACACATGAAACAAACAGTGCATAACATCTCAGATAGGATCCTCACCAAAGCTGAAACCGATGTCCTTTCCAAAGGATTCAACTTTGCAGTCACTCCCAAATACATCCCCACTGAGACCATTATATGCGGAGTTGAAACCAGCCTGACCAAAATCAACCCCGATGACGCTAACAAAATCAGACTCGAAATCACCAACATCCTGCAGCAGCAAGCCACCCAAAAGCAACTTACCCAAAGAGGAACAGACAGCACTACTTAACCTGAAAAAGATACCAGCATAATAATCCTACCAGCAGACAAGGGCAACGCCACGGTGGTTATGAACACATCTGACTACCAAACCAAATTAACCAACCTACTCCAAGACCCTGCATACAAGCCCCTAAAACAGACCCCACCACCTACCTAGAAAAACCACTAGATCCAAAATAAAAGCCTCCCCCATCAGCGAAGAAATCCAACAAAGAATCATTCCCAGAGAGAAATCATCCAGATGCCCTAAGCTCTACGGCCTCCCAAGATACACAAAGAAGGAACCCCACTCAGACCCATAGTCAGCTCCATAGGCTCACCTCTACAAAACCTAGCCAAATTTCTCGCCAAACAACTACAGCCCTATGCAGAATCCATCACCTCACACGTAAAAACTCATTCCAGTTCATAGAGATCATAAAGAAACAAAACTTACAGCCCAGCGACCTACTCGTGAGCTTTGATGTCATATCCTCTTCACCCAAGTGCCAATCAAAGAAGCCTTGACAGCTATCCAAAACAAATATAACCCCCAAGCACATACTAGATCTGACCAACCACTGCCTATCCAACACATACTTCATCTATAACGGACAAAAATACAAACAAATAGAAGGCGCACCCATGGGATCACCCTCTCACCTGTCATTGCCAACCTCTACATGGAACACTTTGAAACCCAAGCACTAGAAAAATCTGATCACAAACCCAAACTCTGGCTCAGATACGAGACGACACCTTCATAATCTGGCCACACGGGAAAGAAAACTTGAAAACTTCCTCACACACCTCAATAGCCTACACCCCAAAATACAGTTCACCATGGAAACAGAAGTTAACAACCAACTTCCTTCCTAGATGTCTTAGTCTACAAGAAACCCAATGGCTCCCTAGGACACACCATCTACCAGAAGAAAACACACAAACCGCTATCTGCATGCACTCACACCACCACCCAGCACAGATCAACTCCGTAGCCAAGACACTCATCTCTAGAACAAAATGCTTAGCTGAGAACAACACCTAAAACCGAACTACACACTCTCACAAACGTAACATCCAATGGATTCCAGAGAAATAAGATTACCAAACTAATCCAAAAGAACCCCCACTCAGACCCATAGTCAGCTCCATAGGCTCACCTCTACAAAACCTAGCCAAATTTCTCGCCAAACAACTACAGCCCTATGCAGAATCCATCGCCTCACACGTAAAAACTCATTCCAGTTCATAGAGATCATAAAGAAACAAAACTTACAGCCCAGCGACCTACTCGTGAGCTTTGATGTCATATCCTCTTCACCCAAGTGCCAATCAAAGAAGCCTTGACAGCTATCCAAAACAAATATAACCCCCAAGCACATACTAGATCTGACCAACCACTGCCTATCCAACACATACTTCATCTATAACGGACAAAAATACAAACAAATAGAAGGCGACCCATGGGATCACCCTCTCACCTGTCATTGCCAACCTCACATGGAACACTTTGAAACCCAAGCACTAGAAAAATCTGATCACAAACCCAAACTCTGGCTCAGATACGTAGACTACACCTTCATAATCTGGCCACACGGGAAAGAAAAACTTGAAAACTTCCTCACACACCTCAATAGCCTACACCCCAAAATACAGTTCACCATGGAAACAGAAGTTAACAACCAACTTCCTTCCTAGATGTCTTAGTCTACAAGAAACCCAATGGCTCCCTAGGACACACCATCTACCAGAAGAAAACACACAAACCGCTATCTGCATGCACTCTCACACCACCACCCAGCACAGATCAACTCCGAGCCAAGACACTCATCTCTAGAACAAAATGCTTAGCTGACGAACAACACCTAAAACCGAACTACACACTCTCACAAACGTACTAACATCCAATGGATTCCAGAGAAATAAGATTACCAAACTAATCCAAAAGAACCCCCACTAAAACCCAAGACAGAGAGCAAGAAAATGGCACAGCCCTCCTCCCATATATAAAAGGCACCACAGACAGAATCAGCAAGATCCTCCACAAACATAACATCAAGACAGCATTCTGCACAAACCAAAAATATCCACCATCCTAAGAAACCCCAAAGACAAAATTGAGTTAGAAAATCAAGGAGTATATGAACCCATGCACCGCCTGCCCCACCACATACATTGGACAAACCAACAGAAGAATAAGTGCACGATTGAAGAACACAAGAACTCATTCAAAAAGAGGAACTAACTTCTTCCCTGGTCCAACACTTTAAAGTCACAGGACACGATATTGACTTTAAAAGACCAGAACTATCGCCAAAACTGAACACTTTAACAACAGAATAATCAGAGAAGCCATCGAGATAGAAAACGCCCACACAGCATGAACAAACGAGATGATCACTCCCGCCTACCAGCCATTGCGAAACCTGCCCTTATTGACAAACGTGTCCCTAACACGAGGAATGACACCAGACCCACACTCACGGGGTCCACACAGGATGTCACCACCACACATCCACCCAGAAAGCACACCCAAACCCACACTGATCAGGAAGCACGACCAAGGACCAGAAGCCAGACCGCAGCTGCAACATTAGCCACTTCAAACCCCTCCAATCCATACATGCAGCAGACTGACACCCACTACGATGTAGCACGACCACACGAAGCCAAACAGCAGTGCAGCTCACCAGCTCAAATCCCCTGCAGCACAGATTAGACTGAGCACAACCAAGCCCCCACCAACACAGGACACACAGCCAATCAGAGCACAGAAAACCCCATCCAATCAGAGCACAGCCAAGCTCCCACCCAATCAGTTCAAACCCCACTAGCAGTTAAAAGGAAGAAACAGCTACGATCACATTGCTCCCAGAAGCACCTTGAAGCCTGAAGATGACGAATGAGACTTCAAACGTCGCCAAGACACTTCCAATTTTACACGGAGAAAACCCGAACAACCAAAGACCTATATACAAACACCGTGAAAACCTCAGAAAACATATATATATATATATATATATATATATATATATATATATATATATATATATATATATATATATATATATATTGGGTCAAGGAAAACCAGTGGCTGAAATTAAGTGGCTAAGGAAGCAATGTGAGTTTTCTCATTCTGCTGCTTTACACTGTAGCACCTGACAAAAGAAAAGTTTATCAGCCTGATAGAATTTAGGATGACTATTATGAGTGTAATGTAACATTGATGATTTTAAAAATTTAAATTAAACTTGAAACATTGACACTGAAGTAAACATTTGGAAGACCATAAAACCTGATTTCCCCCTAACCATTGGGATAGGGTGTGTGTGGAGCCTAGGGTGACTGTTGATGTATTGTAGAGTGTTGGGTGGGGAGCCATATTTTTGTCTGGCTTATTGGGAGCCACCCAAAGTTTTGGCTAATCACATAGGTCAAATAAACATTCTCTTAAACCTAAAACATGAAAAAAATTACAGATACTTGTGTTTTGATTAAAAATATTTACTGATTTGACAGATCAGATTTTGTGGGTTGAAATTGAGGGGGGTGTTTGAACTTTGCACAAGAAAGCAATATTAAAAATGAATATTTACATTTGGCAACATAAAACGTTAATGGTCAGTATATGTTATGCATACAGGTAATACTTGAGTTATGACAGCAGTTGGGACCAGAATTTCTGTTACTAAGTGATAAGGTTGTAAAGCACGACTTCCTGGACGCCATTGCTTAGCAACTGCAATCCCAGCAGTTCCTCTTGCTGTTGTTAACCAGATCCCACCCATGGTTAGTTGAGGACTCCTGACCTGGTCCCTCCCAGTCCCAAACTTCAATAAGGTAAACTCCCTCCCTCTTTCTATTTCCCCCTATCTCTGCCCTTTGGGGCACCTGCTTACCTGCTGCCACTAGTTGCCCTGTCACCCAGCCCTGCCTACTGCTAAAATGCAGGCATGCAAAAGAAGGCCCCACTTGCACCAGAGTAAAAGAAGGACCTGATATGCTGTAGCTATCCTTGCTCAATTATAGATGCACTTTCACATTTGAATTGTTTAAGAAAATAGAGTAAATGTTATATGAATCTAGTATTTATTTAATTTGCCAATAAACATTGTCCATTCTGATCCCTACTTGCCTGTTTCCTTCATGTCTCTCTAAAACCAGTGAAAGTCACCTACAGCTATAAAAACAGATGGCAAATATTTAACTTTTAAGAAAAATAGCTAAGAGATATACATATGCTTTATTTCTTTTTGGCTGAAGGAACAATAACATACAAACATGGTAGCTATTTCACAGCAATGCAAGATAATCTCCATTATATTATTTTCTCCTTATAATTATTTTGGAAAAAACATTTTTTAATTAATGAGATCACTTACCTCATATTATATTTTGTTAATTTGGGTCACAGTAAGTAAGTATGTTTGCATGATGCACCAAGGCTTGGCTGGAACTACCTTATCCATGGATCCGGTGACTGTTTTGCAAATTGAGAGGTTATAAATTAGCCTGTCACAGATTAACCCTCTGTCCTAGATTTAGGTAACACAGGACACTATGATTAAAAATAGGTTAACTTGAAACTAACCTTTTAAAAATCATTTTGGCAAAAGCGGTGGTTTTATTTATTAGGTATATTCTTTTTTTCATTCAGGAGCTCAACATCACTGTTAAGACATTCTGTGAATTCCTATCATAAGAATTCTACTAATGTTAAACTTTGGAGCCAGGGCAATGAGAAAAAAAAATAGCAAAAAAGACACAGACCAACTCTGGAGGTTGAATGTTAAAATTATATTAATTTGTTAAGGGCAGTGACTCTGAGAGGATACTTATATTATTTGACTGATACACATGCAAAGTGAATGCTCTAACTCTACCATAAAGCATTCTTTTATAACTTATAAAATTTATAATTTAGCTGAGGCATAGGTTAAAGGCTTTTC
>NW_026682126.1:0-10050 GCF_028640845.1 Ahaetulla prasina | reverse complement strand
TTTTATCAGTACTCATTCCATTTGAACTTTCTTTGGAAACGAGGTTCATAAAAGAAGAGATTCTGGGGTGAAATGTTCATGGCTTGATGTGGTCTTTTTATACTGATTTTCTTACAAAATAGCCAGGGTGAGGGCAAGAACGTCCTCTTTTCATTCTATGATCATCCCTTAGCTCCGTGATGGCAAAACTATGGCACACATGCCCAAAAATGGCACGTGGAGCCATGTCGCCTGGCACACATGGCGTTGCCCATTCCTCTTCTGCGTTTCTGGCACGCATGCACACGCGACAATCAGCTGCCCTTCATGCATGTAGCAGTAACCGGAAGCTGATTGTGCGGCCAGCTGATTGTTGCGTGCGCATGGGTGCCAGTAACTGGAAGCCACGTGGGTTTACCAAACATCACAACTATATCTATGCATTTCATCAATTTCCTCTTGTACGCCCATGCACCTGTATGATCACCTTGTTGTAAGAATTTCCTTCACTATAGATTTTAAGATACAAAAGCACAGCGAGATCAATGGAAATGGTGTGTTAGCAAACATAAAAAGAGAGAGAGAGTCTGTTGACCAAGTCAAAACGTTTGACTAAACTCCAAACAGGTCCAATTCACACTTTGGTTCCAATCAATTGTGCCATGGAAACTGCTAAAGGTGGGTAACTCACCTCTACCCCAAAGATTGAGCCTAAATTCTAAAAAGTTCCAGAATAACATATTTTTTTATGTACTCTGTATCTAGGGCTGGTTCAGTTTTCACACACACACATAAGCTGCTTAATTGCAAACACTATTTCCTCTGAAGAAATTAATTGATTCAACTCTTCCTTTGATCTACTGTAATTTCTAAAATACCGTGGTCCTGTAAATATCTATCTATATCTTTATCATTAATCAGATCTCTAGAATATAACTTAGTATAATATTCTAAAAAGCTTTTTAATCAAATTTTGCTGATATACTTCACCTCTATATTCTATTTTATCAATTATACGTGCGTTTCTGTTTCTTTCTTAATAAATATGCTAACCACCTTCCAGGTTTATTAGAATTATTAAACAAATTATGTCTTACATATTGTAAATTAGTTGCCACCTGATCTGCCATTAACATATTAAATTGACCTCTTAATATATTTATTGACTCTTTATTTTACTATCTCCTGGATTACATACCAATAACTGCTCCTTCCTTTTAATTTCCTCTTCTAGTTCTTTTCGCCTTTTGTGCAGTCTATTTCTATATTTGTTATTCATCTCTAATAAAATTCCCTCATATAAGCTTTGCTGGTGTCCCAAACTATCTCTATAGGTGTCCCTTTATCCATATTCAAAGAAAAAAATTCCTTCATTTGAGTTTTACATTCATTTACATTTTTACATTTTTACATTCATTTACATTAAACAAAATCTCATTCATCCTCCATGACCTCCTGGCCTCCTTTTCCCGATCTAGCTCAATCCAAACCGGGCTATGATCAGACAAAGTTCTAGAACAAATTTTTGTCTTCTTCACTCTGAAAACAAATCATTAGTAATTAAAATAAATCGATCCTAGAAAAGATTGATGTCTATCAGAAAAATGTAAAATCTCTCTTTTCATGTTCTCGCCATACATCTCTCAGTTCTAAATCTTCCATCAAATCAAAGAAGGCCTTTGGCAGTTTTAAATGATTGGAAATATTTCTAAGACTTCTTTTATCTTTCTGGATATCCATCACTCCATTCTAATCACCCATTAATATATGAGTTTTATAATCCCAAGATGTTATTCTTATATAAAACTTATAAAATTTTCTTGTTGTTGATTTGGTGCATAAACTCCTATTAAAAGTATTTTTCTCCTCCAATAAAAGTTCAATAGCAATATATCTTCCTTGATTATCCGCCTCAATTAATGTTGCAGATAAATTACTCTTTATATAAACAACTAGTCCATTCTTCTTTTCTGTAGATGCAACAAAATGTATTCCCAATTTGAATTTATCAAATATTTCTGGTCTAATGTTCTAATATGTGTTTTTGTAAACATACAATGTCATTTTAAATTGCTTCAAATAATGAAATATCTTTCTCTTTTGTGGTGAGTTTAATCCATTGACATTCCAAGATAAAAGTCTAATTGCCATTATCAACAATCGGAAACTTTTGAAGCACCAGCCACAAATCATATCTTTCTTTGGGCCTTGCTCCTCCACTGTTTCTGTCCTTGGTAATAGCAGATTGAGCCTGTTGAGCCTTTTCTTCTTGTTCCTTACGCTTGACAGATGCTCTTGTCATCCTTGGCTCTTTTGGAATCTCTGATCCCATCTTAGACACATCCAACGCTTGTAAACGGTCTTCTTCCATTACTATCACTTCTTTTCTTTAATTTCACCTTCCTTTCTCCTACCATCCGGAGATGGTGGACTTCCAGCTTAAGCACATAAGCATAAAACTCTTGTGCTTTACTGACTGTATTAAGACGATGTGCTTTCCTTCATAGTAAACTATTATACCAATTGGGATGTCCCATCTATACAATCTGACGCTTTTAAGTTCATTCACCAAAAGCAAACCTTCCTGCCTCTCAACATTTTGGGGAATTTCCTTTAGTATTAAAATATCTTGGCCGGCTGCTTGAATCTTGTCTCTTTAAAAAGCTTGTAAAATCTCATTTCTCACTGTTCTAGTAGTAAAATAAATAACAATGTCTCTGGAAGATTTCTTTGTCTTGCTATCCAGGAATTCACACGATAAATTTTATCAATATAAATGCCACATCTACTGGCCGAACTGCCAAAATCTCTGCAAAGGCCTCAAAAATTTGCTTCAAATTCTCATTTTACATTCTTTCAGTCCACGGATTCGTAAAGTAAGTTCCATTGCTCTATATTGTACCAAAACAATTTCATCATCAACTTTATCCATTTTACTTTGAACTGCCTCAATCTTATTTTCCAATTTTAAATTAACTTTCTTTATTTCTTCTACTTCCTGCTCCAATAAAATCACATTTGATGCCAGACCCTGTACTGCTGACACCAAACCTTCTTTAACTTCTTTATTTCCAGTTTGAATTTCTAACATCTGTTTTTTCATCTCTGACATTTCTTCTGTAATTAATTTCACCTTCCTTTCTCCTACCATCCGGAGATGGTGGACTTCCAGCCTTAAGCACATAAGCATAAAACTCTGTGCTTTACTGACTGTATTAAGACGATGTGCTTTCCTTCATAGTAAACTATTATACCAATTGGGATGTCCCATCTATACTCAATCTGACGCTTTTAAGTTCATTCACCAAAAGCAAACTCTTCCTACCTCTCAACATTTTGGGGAATTTCCTTTAGTATTAAAATATCTTGACCAGCTGCTTGAATCTTGTCTCCTTTAAAAAAGCTTGTAAAATCTCATTTCTCACTGTTCTAGTAGTAAAATAATAACAATGTCTCTGGAAGATTTCTTTGTCTTGCTATCCAGGAATTCACGATAAATTTTATCAATATAAAGCCACATCTACTGAACTGCCAAAATCTCTGCAAAGGCCTCTCAAAAATTTGCTTCAAATTCTCATTTTACATTCTTTCAGTCCACGGATTCGTAAAGCAAGTTCCATTGCTCTATATTGTACCAAAACAATTTCATCATCAACTTTATCCATTTTACTTGAACTGCCTCAATCTTATTTTCCAATTTTAAATTAACTTTCTTTATTTCTTCTACTTCCTGCTCCATAAAATCACATTTGATGCCAGACCCTGTACTGCTGACACCAAACCTTCTTTAACTTCTTTATTTCCAGTTTGAATTTCTAACATCTGTTTTTTCATCTCTGACATTTCTTCTGTAATTAATTTAAACTTATCTCTATCGAAGTTTGCCAATTCATAGCATCGTTAAGAGATTCTTTCATAAATGATCCTGAAGTGCTTCAAATTTAGTGATTTTGTATCTGCTGTATGTTGAGAGACTCTGTTAATGTTCCTGGGTTTTGTAGCAGTTGACTTTAATTGTTTTGCTGCCATCTCTTAAAATTTCTCTTTAACTTAATATTACGTATAAACCTTTAAGTCTTTTTTTCCAGTCTCAGTATCTCTTCCCTTCTCATTACAATGTTTTAAAAAAAAATTTCCAGCTGGCCTCAGCAATAAACAACAGACAGTGAGTAACACTTTCTTTCAACTGTGTAGCTCATTAAAGAACACGCATTTTCACTTTGAAGTCAGATCCAAAACTTAAAAAAACAACAGGAATTGATTGATTTGTTTTTATAATTAGAGCTCTCCTGTTTCTGTTCAGTCCATTATCTTCTTAAGTTAAAATTTCTCTAATATTACGTATAAACCTTTTAAGTCTTTTTTTTTTTTCCAGTCTCAGTATCTCTTCTCCTTCTCATTACAATGTTTAAAAAAAAAATTTCCAGCTGGCCTCAGCAATAAACAACAGACAGTGAGACTTAACACTTTCGTTTTCAACTGTAGCTCATTAAAGAACGATCGCCATTTTCACTTTGAAGTCAGATCCAAAACTTAAAAAAATAACAGGGAATTGATTGATTACTTGCTTTTATAATTAGAGCTCTCCTGTTTCTGTTCAGTCCGGTATTATCTTCTTTAAGTTAAAATTGGTCCCGAATTACGTATAAACCTTTTAAGTCTTTTTTTTTAAATCAGTCTCAATATCTCGATCTCTTCTCCTTCTCATTACAATGTTTAAAAATTTCCAGCTGGCCTTCAGCAATAAACAGCAGACAGAGAATTGTAACACTTTGCTTTCAATCAGCTCATTAAAGAACGATCGCCATTTTCACTTTGAAGTCAAATCCAAAACTTAAAAAAATAATAACAGGGAATTGATTGATTACTTGCTTTTATAATTAGAGCTCTCCTGTTTCTGTTCAGTCCGTATTATCTTCTTTAAGTTAAAATTGGTCCCGAAGTTGGTCGCGCAATTAGGTCTGCCGGAGCAGGAAAAAGCCTCAGATCTGGAGCACTTTGAAGTTCTGAGGTTTAACCCTTCGAGCCCCTGGTATCTTCCAGGAGCTCTAGGAAGCTCTACCTCTTTCTTTTTGCTCACCGCTTCTCCCAAGAGGGGTTTTAACTGCTGGACAGCTGATTGTCGCTGTCTTAGCAGTCCAACATGATCCAGAGGTTGGTGACCAGAAAGATCACCTCCATTGCCAACGGAGCCAACCAGGAAGTGATCGGAATTCTTTCTTTTTTAAAATCTCTTTTTTTCATCATCTTTTTCTTATAGTGTTTAAGAAGAAAAGTTTATTGATTTTTTCTTCTTTTTATTCCTTTTTTTCTTCTTCTTCTTGATATTACTTAGTTTAAAAATGGCCTTTAAGCAAAGAGATTTAACCACTTCTAAAATATTGGAAATTTCTTCACCAGGTATCAAATTGAGAGAATATTAAAGAAAGTTTAAGGAATTTTTTTACAGAGCTCATGGACTCATCTTCAGAAATAGATCAAAAATTTAATGAAATGGAGAAAGAAATACTGATTTTAAAGATCTTAAGATAGGAGGGAGATGAAAAAATTAAAGGAATCAATTACCCCATTATTGTTATCTAGCACACAGACAGAAGAAAGACTGGATGAATTTAACCAAATTAATTTAGATTTGCAAAGGAAAATAGATGAAGTTCAAATTAATCTGAATTTATTTTGTCTGTTAATTTAAATAAAAATTCCCAATGCAAACGATCAAAAGCTTTCTCTGCATCCAAGAATATAAACGCTGCCGGAATCTGATTTTTCTTTTCCAAATATTCCAATAAATTCACTATCTGCCTAACGTTATTCCTCATTTGTCTCCCTTTTATAAACCAGACTAGTGTGAACTTTGTTGTACAATTCCATTAACCTATTTGCCATTATTTTGCAAAATTTATAATCATTACCAAGAGTGAAATCGTCTATAATTTGGCTTAGTACAATCCTGATCCTCTTTTGGTATCAATGAAATAAAAGTAGTCCTCCATGATGGTGGTATCCCATCAGTATCTGATTAAATAAATAAGTGGACCAACTATCTCATCCTGTAACTTTTTATAATATATTGCTGTAAGTCCATGTGCATTTCATTTTTAATTGCTTTATTAAAATAATTTCTGAGTTAAGATTCAACTCTTCCTTTGTTCATTAGTTAAATTTAACCTTATATTTTTCAAATATTTATCAATATCCATATTCAATATTGTCTCTGCATATAAATTTGTATAATACCAAGAAAGCTTTTTAATTTTATCCTGTTGAAATCACCCTTGTATTCAATTCTTCAATCTTTCGTCTTTTCCTTAACATAGAACCATCTGATTTATTGGCATTACAAAAGTATTGTTTAGCATATTGTATATTGTTGCCACCTGATCTGCATAATATATTAATTGACTGTAATATCTTTATCGCCTCAGTAGTTTTTAAATCATGGATTATATACCAAAATTGTTTATCTTCTAAATCCTAGTTTTGTATCTGTCTTATTAATATATATCAAATTTCTCTCATAAAGGCCTTGCTTGACAATTATTTATCTTCTTAAATTATAATAAAAAATTTTCATTTGTTTTACATTGATTATCTCATATCTAAACAAATTTTCATTTATTCTCCATGATCTTTCCACCTTCATATTGCAACTCCATCCATACTGGATATGATCAAACATTTGAAATATCTTTGTTTTCCTAACTAGAAAGCAAGTCATTGGTAATTAATATAAATCAATACTGAAAAGATTGATGATAAAAATAAGTATAATCATCATCAAAATTCTGCCTTCTCCATATATCTTTCAATGAATTTAAATTTTTATAGAATACTTAGAATTTTATGGAGAGCAAACAGCTATAATAAATAGTTTAAGATAGTTTAAATTCAAAACATGTCCTTATCACCTTTAATATGTTTATTTATCTTTGAATTTATTGATAAGATAAGAGAGTTAAGGAGATAGATGAAATAGAATTAGAAGATATGAATATAAAGTCACATTTGCAGATGATTTGGTTATGTTGACCAGCCTATAAATTCAGTGTATTGTTAAGTAATTAATCTATGGAAGGGTCTCAGGGTTTAAAGTGAATTCAAAACAAAAAGTGACCAAAAATATGATTAAGAACCAGAAAGAAAACTAGAGGAAATAACAGGATTTGAAATTGTAAAAAGTTAAATATTTAGAGTCTTTCTTATCAAATGTAAAATTGTATAAGAATAATTATGATGTGTTATGGAAAAAAATTCAGAAGGAAATGAATACTTGGAAAAAATTACAATTATCTTGTTAGAGAATAGCAGCTTAAAATGAATGTTTTGCCTAAATTTTGTTCTTGTTTCAGATGATACCAATAATTAAGAAAGATAAAATTTGATGAATGGCAGATTGGAATTAATAAATTTATATGGGAAGGAAAAAGAGAGAGTCAAATGAAAATAATGCAAGATACACGGGAAAGAGGAGGATTAAAATGCCTAATTTAAAACTGTATTATGGCAGTTCTTCGGTAATAAGTGATTGGTTTAATTTGACGGAGGAAAGGATTTTGAATATAGAAGGTTATGATTTATTATATGGTTGGCATGCATATTGTATGATAAGAAAGTAGATAAAGCTTTTAAGAATCATGTGTTGAGAATTTCTCTTCTGCGTTCTGGAAAAATATTATAAGTTAAATTACAAAATTCTATGGGTAGTCCTGCAGTAGAGAATATAAATATAGAACAGAACAAGAAATGCTTATAAAGATCTTATACAATGAGAGAAATTTTATAACTAAAATCTTTGATACATTAAAAGAAGAAGGAGGAATTATACTTGGTTTCAATATGGACAGTTAAATAGATGGAAAGAAGATCAGAAAATTGGTATTATTCAAATGAAGAAAATCTGGTTAAACAAATTAGAAATCAAACTCAGCATATAAAGAGATTGTATATTGTGTTGATAGAAATAGATTCTGAAAGAGATTTAATAAAGGATTGTATGATAAAATGGGCACAGAATATTCAAGAACCAATAATGTTGGAAACATGGAAAAATTTGTTAGAATGTTAAATTTACGCAAAGAATTTAAGGAAAATTTTATAAGATGTTTTAGATGGCATTTAGATCCTAAGAAATTATCATGTATGTATCCAGATATGCAAGCAAATGTTGAGATGTAATTGTGATGAACATATTTTCATGTATGGTGGACTTGTAAGAAAATTAAGTCTTCTGGATAAGAATCTGGTGGATTATGCAGAATGTTCTGAAGAAGAAGATAAAGTTCCAATTTTTCCTTTTGGGAATAACAACGGACTGTACAGTGATTGAGACTGTTGATTTTGAACTTAATAACAGCAGACTGTTGATTGGACAATATTGGAAGAAAAAGAATTACCACAATAGAAGAATGGATATTGAAAGTAATTTTGAGATGGCTAAAATCTCAGCCTTTTGAAAGACAGTACTCAAGAAAATATTTAAATGAATGGAAGAACTGGATTGATTATATTCAAATAGATATCAGATTAAGAAATTTCGATTGCTTTTGAATGAAGGATGTTATTTTGATTTTAATGGAAGAAGTCAGGTTATGTGAGAGAAAGATTATAATTGTGTTAGATTTTAAAAAAATTTAATGTATGACTGTTTTGTTTAATGAACTATACCTTGTGTTTGCAAGTCATTTAGAAGGGGAAAATTTAATTGTTGTAAACTTTTCAATAAAAAGAAAAGAAAAGAAAAGACACAGCATGAACAAGAGATAATCACCAGATGAAATTGACAAAGATAAATGAATAAAGAAATAGAGGTCCACAGGATGTAAGAATAAGAAAGCAGAAAATACACTGATCAGGAAGCAAAAGGACCAGAATTAAATAGCTGAACATTGATTTCAAATAAATACATGCAGCAGACTGAAACTATGAAGATGTACACCAAAATTAAAACAACAGCTATGCAGCTCACCAGAAATCTGCAACAGAGACTAAATTGAGCACAAGAAATAACAGGAAAAGATCAGAGACAAAAAATCAGAGCACAAATAAATCAGTTCAAGACTAGCAGTTAAAAGGAAGAAACAGCTGTATCAAATTGTAGAAATGTTGCTGAAGATGAATAATGGAAAGAAGACATTTAATTTTAAGAGAAAAATAACAAAAAGACCTATATACAAAAAAAAAAGAAAATATATATATATATATATATATATATATATATATATATATATATATATATAAAAAATATGTATGTATGTATGTATTATGTATGTATGTATGTATGTAGAATATGTATGTATTTTTTAAGAAGTTTTATTTATGAAATTGTTTATGTATACTTTGTGACAAAAAGAAATTTTAAAAGTATGCTTCCATCAGGTCAATAATTGATGGTTTTAGTTTGAAAGTGCTTTTTCAACATTATCTTCTGTGAAGTCTATAAGTGTTAGGTCATTGACTCATTGAAACATTCAAAGGAGATTACTGTTATAAAGACTGAGCCAAAGAATGTGTTAAAGATTTGCTTTAACTGTTTCATCATTACATTCTTTGCTTAGAATCTTTTTAGTTGGATGGATCTTGAGTCTCTAAGTTTGTTGTTCACAAAATTTTAAAAGCACGATTGAATTTGCACAGAAGGTCTTCTTCTTGGTGGAATTTGTGATTCAGTTTTTATTTAGTTGTATATATTTCTGAAGTGGTTTTAATTTGCTACAGTTTTTGTTTTTCTCCAGAGGGATTTTTTGGATTGCTATTGATATGGGTAATTTGTTTTTTGATTCTGTGGTGGTTTATATGTAAAGTTTAATGACAGACTTCAAGTAGGAAAATTCTGCTGAGTGATACAGTTGAAACAGATTCCTAAGAGATGAGATTGTTGATAAGATCATAGAATTTTATTTTGCATATCAGTATAAAGGATATGAAATGAAATGCTATATAATATATGAATAAGATATGAGGATAAGAGAAACTATATTAATTGGGCTGAAAAGCCAGGAAAAGAAAGGAGGAAGTAGCCTGACAGTCCTCTTAGGAATGGGATAACTGAAAGAAGGTAAGGAAGGTGTTTGA
>NW_026682125.1:0-10086 GCF_028640845.1 Ahaetulla prasina | reverse complement strand
GGAGAACTGGTAGTTGTTGTGCCTTGTTCTCCCTCCTCTCCTCAGCTGGGCCCTCCTGTCTACACCGGGCCTGTTATCAGACTCCGAGTCTGATAATGAAGATGAATGGCCTGTCATGCCTCCAGCCCCGGCCCTGGCCCCATGCCTGGAGAGGATGTCAGGAATGAAAAACAAACCCAATAAACATCACTCCTACAGCGTGTGAGCAGGAAGCCAGCCACGTGCTGGAATTACTGACAGCAGATCCAATATGCTCCTGGGTCTGATTTCTAATTTGCTTTATTAAATTTTCCTCCTTTGCATTATACCAATTTTTGATCTTCTTTCCATCTAGCACTTATTTGCCCATATTGAAACCAAGTATAATTCCTCCTTCTTCATTTAATAGCTGTAATGATTTTAATTGCAATCTACCTCCTTCAGCATACAAAAGTTCTTTATAAGTAATCATTTCCTGTTTCTGTTCTATATTGCTGCTGGTCTGCAACATTATTTGTTGTCCTAGGTTCCCTGTTGATGTTGTCCTGGGTTCCAGAGAACGAGTCTCAGCCCTCGCTGAGACAATTTAGAGGTCCGGACGAAAAGTCGAATAAGAGACACCACACCAGAAGTTTTTCAAGATGAGAGAGCACGAAGAGGGGGAGTTGTTGTGTTCTGTCCCCTTTAGATCGCAACAGTCTCTTTTATTATGCAGTTTTAGCAGGGAGGGGTAACTACAGCAAGGAGGGAAGTAGCATATAGAAAGTTACCAATCAGCGAGCGTTTAGAGTATACATATTAGCAAAATACCACATGGTTTACAAGAAATCATACATTTTACCTGAATAGAAACCTAACTCAGGGAAAGCAAAACTAGAAACCTAACTCAGGGAAAGCGAAACTTAACTTGAGGATGCAATGCTATGGGTACCATAAATCATTTCTGTCATGTAGCACTGAAAAAGGTTAAGTCAAGTTCTCACGGCTGTGAGGCCTAAGAAAACCTGAACCAATGATATATCCATATGTCCTCTGTTTTTATTTTTTAAGATGGTTAATATTCTTCTAAAGCTATGACATCCCCAGTGGATCCCTCCGGGGCCAGGAGCAAGCAGCTTTCAAAGGAATGGTTCGATTCAGAGTCTTCATCAGCCTCAGAGGCTAATTCTAAAGAGGTTGTTTATATTCATTTTCAACAGTGTGCTTTAGTAAGAGGACATCATCTCCAATACTGTCGTTGTTTCAAGAATGCTAGAACTCTCCCATGACACATGGGCCAATTGTACATGCAAGGAGCAACAAAATCAGAGGACCAGCTAGAGAGGAGGGTGGTCAACCAGGAGAGAGATTGAACATTCCTGATACCACGTGTGGGATTGAGAACGCTTTTTCCTATCTTTCAATCGGTATTTAATTCTGCCATAGAGTCAAGCACAACACCAGAACTTTCAGTGTAAAACAACATTCTTCTTTCAAAGCTACACACAGACCGCCCTGTTTTAAGAATAGCAAGTCCAAACCCCTTCTATTTTGCACAACTTCGGAGAGAGAGGTCAGAATTTTGGAGGCAACCATAGATTGCTCAATGCGTTGAGATCAGCATCTATTTCAATACTGAGCCTGGATGTTTTTGTCAGCCACAACCATTCCTGCGATTCCAGTTGCAGCACCAGTGGCTCCTAGGCCCAGAGAAGGGCCAAAGTCATAGTAGTAACCACCTCCCGTTTAGTTCGTGGAAGGTATTGGGGTGTTTCCATGCGAGAAAAGAACTCATTATTGGAAAAAACAGACATTTTAGGGAGAAGATAAACCTGAATGCAAAAAGCGTGTTTGGTGTGTAAAATGTCTCCACTGACACATAGTAGCACTGAGCAGGCCCAAATAGAGCCATTGGAAGGAATAAAACTGACTGTTTAAACGCGTTTGGAAAGATCTGCAGTTGATAGAGTAGTGTATTATAGTCCACCCTCCAGTGTCAAGTCCTAGCCTTTCTTTGGACAAGTATATTGTGCAGGAAGTATAGGCATCCGAGGAGGCATTGATACAAAAGTGAGAAAAGTTAGAGGGTACATACCCAAGGCAACAACCTTGACCTTCAATTGAGGATACCGTTATAGAAGAGTTAGACCACCTGCAACCGATATCTGAGGTGCTATTGGCAAAAGGTAGGCGGAACCTATGGCCTCATAAAGGGGTTGAGAAGACAGACAGCCAACATCTACTATCATTGTTAGGAAAAGTACGGGCTGCCACAAGGGCATCATAGAGGAGACCAAGGACACCAATGGATTGTTGCTTTTTAATCAAGGGCTGTAAATAATTGACTTGTTTGTTTGGGCCCACAGGTGGGATGTTTCTAAGGACATGGTAAGACGAATTATGAATATATTTCCTGGATGACTGTTTCTGGAATTCCTTCCCCCCATCTTTTCCCTTTAATCCATTCAGTAATCGGAAGACTCCTTCCATGAGATGTAAAGTAACAGTCGCAGGAATTCCAAGGCAAAATTGTTATCAGGGCCTAGTATAGCTTTGATATAGTCAGTGTATAGGAGCAGTCCACCAAACCTTTCGGTTGACACACATTGCCAGGACTTGCAGTACCAATCAGAGATGGTCCCACATTCATCTAGGTGCGAGAGATCAGTAAGATGTCCTGCGCAGATATACAGGCCTGGACCAAATTTCCAGACGTCCCCAGGGGAAGGATCACATTTTGTTTTATGTTTAAATCCATGACCAGCATTTCAGCAAAGTCAAAGGAGGGAAACCAAGGCCACAGAGTTCGATTAGAGATGGAATGAAGGACGTTTCCTTGGAAGTCCAAAATAGTCCAAGTATAATTCGGACGATGCAGGTTCTGCTGTGCTCCGGATAAGGAGCGCTAACGGAGAGCTGCAGGGGTAGAAACGTGGGAAGAGGCAAGGGCGAAATATGCCAGAGGAGAAATGGGTAGCAGAGAGAAGGAAATTTTCATGTACATTTAGGAAGAGAGGAAGAGGCATTAGAGACAGAAGAGGCAAGAGAGATCAGGGATAGGATCAGGAGGATCTTCATCTTTCTTTTTTGGTTGATTGAGATGACAGGCGAACACAGCGAAGGAACCCACAGGACTCGATCAGGCAATTGAACTGCAGCGTAGCCTTTTCCCCAGGTAATCAATTGAGCTGGACCTTTCCAAGCTGGATCCGGAAGATGCCTATAATATATCAGAGGACGAGAAGAGGAGGGAGAGGAGGAAAACTGTCTCGAGGCAGCAGTGGAGGCAGGAGATCAGTTAGATTAAGAAAATTCAATGAATACAAGCAAACATTTAATACATTTTGCAACGCCAGTGTCGGGGGCTGATTTTTTGACCCCAAGTGTCTGTCCAAGGCCTGTTTAAGAGTCAAATTCGCTCTCTCTATAATGGCCTGGCCCTGACTATTGAAAGGAATGCAATTTATGGATTATTGACCAGCGATGGCAAAATTGTGCAAAGGCAGAGCTCGTATAGGCTGGTCCATTGTCAGTTTTAGAGTTTTGGACATCCCAACGTTACGAAGTCCTAATACAATGATTAATAACTTGTTTTGCGGTTTCACCCTTTGCAAGGTTGCCATGATGAAACCTGAATATTTCCAAGGGTAGGATGGATATTGAGTTACATCCATTAGCCACTGTTCCTCTGGGGTTGACCATCGGAAGAGAGTTACCTTGGCGGCTGCAAGTAGGGCATTGATGCAGATCGCCTCAGCATGAAGCCAAATTGTTTCATGGCGCCTTTTGTTTTGATGAAAATAGGAGTGACTGTCCCAAGGAGAGACAGGAGAAAGTGTCAAGAGAGAGGCAGAGGCCGCAGCGTCTGCTACATTGTTCCTTCCTGGAAAACCAGGAAAGGTTGATAGCTTATATTGTAACAAAATAGGGATGTGTCGTTTGTCAAGAGAGGGACAAGTAAGATTGAAAATAGTTTTACTATTTGAGTAACATATAGACTGTCTAAGATGAGGTTGAAAGGTACTATGGAAGACAGAAAAAGACAAACAATCAATAAAAACCCAACTCCCACCCTTTTTATTCATGTGTGGAAGTTGGTCACTAACAAAATCCATGCTATCAAAACCTTCCAAAAACATTCTTAGCAAATCACCATCTTACTACTCATACTTTTCTAACAAAGTTTCTCAGCACTAGTATCCTCTTAATCTTCATTCTGTAACCTTCCTTATCACATCCTGTAACTTTCTAACTCCTCTGAAATAGTTCCTAAAACAGGGCACATATTGTGCTGCTAAAAAGGAAAAGAAACACAAACAGCAAATAAGGGTGAGTCAGTTTGTGTGGAAAACCTAAGTGCATTTTCCAAAAAACAGATTTACGCTTAAAAAAAAATGCATCCATACATAAGAAGATAGCCATGTGTCTGAAATGCTGTAGGGTTTCCTGCCTGGGCAGGGGGTTGGACTAGAAGACCTCCAAGGGTCCTTCCAACTCTTATTATGTATGTTAACAGCTGCAAAATACAAAGCTAAATGAAACATTTTTAGTCAACTCAGTGCTTTGAAAACATATATAAAGGTATAGGTTTAATCAGGCAGGTTAAACCTCAAAAAGTTCCAGAAAAGATAAAAAATTAAAATTAAAAGCAAAATCAAAATTGTATGCATGATTAAAATTAAAATCAAAATTGTTTCATGGTTAAAAGGTAAAATCAAAAGTGTTTTCAGGGTTGAAAATTAAAATCAAAATTGTTTCAGGGTGGAAAGAAAATATATCTGCATAGTTTTTACATAGCTCTTTGCAAAAGCAATGCTTCCAGAGAGCCTAATTGTCCCTCCTTCTCAGACAAGGAGAGAAGAAAAAAAATGGAGTGGGGGTGAATGGTTCTCCGTAGCCCACCTTTTCCTGGCACTACAACGAACGAAGGGAGTAGTTAAGATAAGCCAGAGGGCAGAAAAAAAGTTAAAAGTAACTCACTGGAAAGACACTCTCATGCATGAAGAGAAAAAAATGTCCAAAAGTAACTTTGCTTGCAAAGGAAAAAATGTTTTATTTTCCAAAGTACCTACTTGCATACTGAATTTATGCAGACAGATACACACACACACACACATGCACACACACACATGCAGAACACACATACTTTCTTGCAAATCCAAAAGACAACACAGAAATTTCACACCTTCTCAATGAGTTTTGCACATACACACATTCCATGCAAATCAAGCATCACAATTATCTCTACAATTCTTATGCAGGTCTGAAAATGATCACATACATACATACACAAGCACACATCATCAAACAACATTTACAGACCTGGGGAACTTGTCTGAGAAAACTCAGCAGTTTAAATCATGACTGTGATTGAAAGGGAGGAGTAAGTCAGTTTTGTTTCTTTCATTACCCTCCATAAGTTTCATCTGCAGGCAGATACGGAGGGTGGTGATTGAATTTTGAACAGAATTTGTAGGTGACATATCGGCAGAACCTTTCATGGATTAAAAGACATTCCATGATAAGTTGCCCTGTGGACAGAATTTTGGGGGGGAGCTCTGGGAGACCCATGGAGACATGCACCTAATCGTCTCCAAGTGCTCACTTTTAACGAGCCCTCTTCTGGGGAAGCCGATGATCGAGTTCAGTTCTTAGAAAGGAAGAGGTAACCAAGGCAGAAGAGTTCCTGCAGCGTGTCTGTCCTCATTAGGAGGCTGCAGAAAAAACTGTGTCTGCAGGGAGCAGAGGCAGCTAAAACAGAAGGAGACTAGAAAAGAGGTGAGATTTCTTAGAAGAGGATGACAGTGGTGCCATTAACTTTTGCAAACAATTAGCCTTCTTCACCAAGAGAGTAAAGCTCATCCTATGCAATGATGAGACTTTCAGTTCGAGGAGCCCATTACTTACGTGTGCACGTGTCGCGTCCGGACGGGTAAGCAATGAGGGTGAAGGTGACATTTGATCACTAGACAACGATCGCCTTCTGGACAACAGGATCCCTGTTGATGTTGTCCTGGGTTCCCAGGAACAGTCTCAGCCTCGCTGAGACAATTTAGGTCCTGCAAGACGAAAAAGTCGAATAAGAGACACCACACCAGAAGTTTTCAAGATGAGAAGCACGAAGAGGGGAGTTGTTGTGTTCTGTCCCCTTTAGATCGCAACAGTCTCTTTTATTATGCAGTTTTAGCAGGGAGGGGTAACTACAGCAAGGAGGGAAGTAGCATATAGAAAGTTACCAATCAGCGAGCGTTTAGAGTATACGTATTAGCAAAATACCACATGGTTTACAAGAAATCATACATTTTACCTGAATAGAAACCTAACTCAGGGAAAGCAAAACTAGAAACCTAACTCAGGGAAAGCGAAACTTAACTTGAGGATGCAATGCTATGGGTACCATAAATCATTTCTGTCATGTAGCACTGAAAAAGGTTAAGTCAAGTTCTCACGGCTGTGAGGCCTAAGAAAACCTGAACCAATGATATATCCATACTCGCCCATATAGGAATCTTGTATTCTAATTTATAGGAATATTTTTTCCAGACCCGCAAAAGAGCACTTCTCAACACATGATTCTTAAATTTTTATCCTTTTTAATTATTGGTATCATCTGGAACAGAAACAAAATCTAGGTAACATTCATTTTAATAGCCGCAATCCTTCCCAATAGGGATAACTGCAATTTCTTCCAGACATTCATATCATTCTGAACTTTTTGCCATAGCAAGTCATAATTATTCTTATAAAGTTTCTTGTTCGATGAGCTAATATAGACCCCTAAGTATTTCCTCTAGTTTTTGTTTCTGTTGTTTAGACATATTTTTAATTATCACTTTTGTTTTATTCTGATTTATTTTAAATCCTGATACCTTTCCATATTTATCAATTACTTCCAACAAAAATCTACTTGAATTTATAGGATTCGTTAACGTAACACTACATCATCTGCAAAGCTCTAACTTTATACTCATATTGTCTAATCTTAATTCCTCTATTTTCATTAATTCTCGTATTTTATCTAATAATGGTTCCAGAGTCAAAACAAACAATAATGGTGATAAGGGACATCCCTGTCTTGTTCCTTTCAATCTTAATAACTTCTGTCAAACTACCATTTACTATAATCTGTGCTGTTTGCTCTCCATAAATCGCTTTAATTATTCTAATAAAACAATCTCCAAATTGCATTTTCTCTATTAATTTAAATAAAAATCCCAATGCAATCGATCAAAGGCTTTCTCTGCATCCAAAAATAAGTGCTGAAGTATTCTTCTTTTCCAAATATTCCAATATATTAATAATCTGTCTAACATTATTCCTCATCTGCCTCCCTTTTATAAAACCAGATTGATCAGTATGAATTCTTTGTTGTAAAACTAACATTAATCTATTTGCTATTATTTTTACAAAATCTTATAATCATTATTTAAAAGTGAAATCGGCCTGTAGTTACCAGGTTTAGAGCAGTCTTGCTCCTCTTTTGGTATCAGTGAAATAAAAGATGTTTTCCATGACGGGGTATTCCACTCCTAATTGTATCTGATTAAATAATTCTTTAAGTGGGCCTAATATTTCATCCTGTGTTTTTATAATAAGTTGCTGTAAGACCATCTGTACCAGGGTTTTCCCATTTTAATTGTTTAATTGCCTCCACTATTTCTCCAGTAGCTATCGGCCGATTCAGCTCCTCCCTCTGTTCTAATGTTAGAATATTAACCTTATAATCTTTCAAATAATCATAAATGTCCCTATCCAATATTTTGTCTTTTGCATATAGTGCAGTATAAAATTCTGAGAATGCCTTTTAATTTTATCCTGTTGGTATATCTCTTTACCTTTATATTCTATTTTTTGTATGACACGTGCTTTCTGTTTCTTCCTTAAATTATATGCCAACCATCTCCCAGGTTTATTTGCATTACAAAAGGTATTATGTTTAGCATATTGTATATTCGTTGCCACCTGGTCTGCCATTAACATATTAAATTGACTCTGTAATATTTTTATAGCCTCTTTAAGTTTATGATCTTGTGGGTTTTGAATTAATAACTGTTGCTTCCTTTGAATTTCTTCTTCCAAATATCTACGCTGCCTTTGTTTATTATTCCTTTGCCTGTTGTCCAAGTAAATCAATATCCCTCTAATAAACGCTTTGCTCGCTTCCCACACAGTTCCTATAGGTGTCCCTTTGTACATATTAAAATCAAAAAATTCTTTTAACTGTTTCTTACAATAAGTTACATTATCCTCATATCTAAACAGATTTTCATTCAACCTCCATGTTCTACCACCTTTTTTCCCTTGTAATAATTCCATCCATACTGGGCTATGGTCAGTTAAACACCTCGGAAATATCTTCGTTTTCTTCACCCTAGAAAGCAAGTCATTAGAAATTAAAATAAAATCAATGCGTGAAAAAGATTGATGCCTATCAGAAAAAAAAGTAAAATCTCTCTCATCTGGATTCCGTAACCTCCATATATCTCTAAACTCAAAGTCTTCCATCATTTCAAAAAAGGATTTTGGTAATTTTGCATGTATAGGTATCTTCTTGGAGGAGGTTCTCTTATCCTTCTTGTATCAATTACTCCATTCCAGTCTCCTAATAAAATAAACGAACTATAATCCCAGAGGTCAACCTCTCATGTAACATTTTGTAAATCTTTTCTTGTTGCTGATTAGGTGCGTAAATACCTATCAACAAAGTCTTTTTTGCATCTATCACCAGTTCAATAGCAATAAATCTTCCTTGAATATCTGCCTCAATTAGCTTAGCTGGTATATCCTTCCTGATATATACAACAATTCCATGCTTCTTTTCCAAAGTTGATGCAACAAAATGGTTACCCAATTTTGAATTAATTAAATATTTTGGTCTGATAATTTTATATGTGTCTCTTGCAAACAAATCACATCATTTTAAATTGTTTCAAGTAGTGAAATATTTTCCTTCTTTTCTGAGCTGAATTCAAGCCATTAACATTCCATGACAAGATTCTATTTGCCATTACTGGCCTCCTGAAGCTTTAGCAGACAACGGAAGCTCCTCCTCCGGTATCTTCCGTCTAGCTCCTCCCACAGCTTCCATAATGGGATCCTGACTTTTACTTTGAGACTGTTGCTCTTCTTTACGCTTAAGGGCTCCTCTTGTCACCCTTTGCTCTTGTGGTTCCTCTAATACTGGCAGCAATAAAGGCTCTTGGATCACCGCCTTCTTGAGTCTCTTGAAGTTTTCTATCACTTCTATTTCGACTTTCAAAACTGTAGAAAGAAAATCCTTTGCCTTTAAAACAGTGTCAATTCTATATCTCCTTCCTTGATAGAATAGTGTCAGTCCAACTGGCACCTCCCATCTGAATTGAATCTGATGTTTTTTAAGTTCTTGTGTAAAAAAAGCAAATTCCTTCCTATCTCTTAACATCTTTGAAGGAATCTCTTTCAACACCTTCAACTCCTGTTCTCCAATTTTTAAAGTTGTCTGATATGAAACTTGCAGAATTTGATTTCTCATAGTCCTTTTCACAAAATAAACCACAATGTCCCGAGGAAGCTTTCTCTGTCTTGCAATCCAAGAATTAACTCTATATATTTTATCAATTTGGTAAGCTACCTCTTGGGGTCCACTTCAATAAATTCAGCCAATGCTTCTGATATAATTTTTCTTAAGTCTTCTCCACGCTCTTCTTGCATACCACAATTCTAGAGCTCCTTCCATAAGTTTATATTGCAATATCACAACCTGATCTTCATTTTGATCCACTTTTTTCTGAACACCTTTCATTTCGTCTTCTAAATGCTTATTTGACTGAGAGATCTGTTGCATTTCCACTTCCAATCCTTCAATTTTTTTACTCAGTCCTTGAACTGCCATAAGAATATCTTCTCTTATTTTTGCATTAAAATTCTCCATCATCTCTTTTGCCCTATCTTCAGAAAGTTTTAATTGTTCTTTCAATATTTCCTCAAGACTTGGTTCAGATCCTTCTTCCAGAAGGCTTTAAAGGTTTAGCTGCCATTCTGTCTTCAAAAGAATCAGAATTCAAACTTAATAACTCTCCTTCCCTCCTTTCAGTATAAAAACTCCGTTTGTAACAATCCACAAATAACGCTTCTTCATCGCATCTAAAA
>NW_026682124.1:0-10090 GCF_028640845.1 Ahaetulla prasina | reverse complement strand
TAATTTTCTCTAGCCGTGAAAGTATTTTCATCCATTTTTATTTTTTTTGCCTTTGAGCAGGTGACCACATTAAATATGAACTGGGTATCTGGCTGCATTTTCAACATTTGGCGGACATGTTTTAAACATTTTTGCCAACCTTGTTGGTGGCAAATGGCACCTTAGAGAACATTTTCAACAGGTTTTCCTTGTATGTAGTTGCCATTGTCAATTTATAGTTTTTATCCCAAAGTTTTTGCCACATCTAATTCCATAGTATACCCACATTTTTTTGCCGAAGTTATCATTGTTATCTTCCATTTTAAGGCTTTATAAATCGCTATATATTTTCTTCATTAACTTTTCATCCACACCTAATAGCATCTGATCAACTATCGTATTCTTTAGAAACCATATTTCCTTACATCTTTTTCCCAACTTGATTGTATTTGCAAGTGTGGCCACCATGCGAGTTCTACCCCCTGGTTTGGCAATTCCTGTTAAGGTTTAAGTTCCCTTTTCTCATTTAAAATATCTTTATACTTGGGAATAGCTTTCCCAAGTTTATCACATTTACATGTATCAGAGGTTCCATATTTGAAAGCCAGACTAGCATTTTCTCATAATTTTGGCTTTAACCTTTTCCCATACTAAGAGTAGAGCATTCCTTACATAATGTCTTTGAAAGTATCTGTTATGTTTGGGTATTGACGAGGCAGGAGACCAGGTTAGTGACAACAGCTCTTTAATATAGTGTGACCCAGCAAAACTCTGGAGAAAACCTCTCCTTATATACACTTCAGCCTGAGGCTGCATCCAATCAGAACGAGATATTTCCGCCTAAAAAATTCTTTTATTTAGCCTTTACAATAGAGCTAGTTTTCCTGGTTATGCTGCTTATCTGAACTACCTGGCAGGGCTTATAGTCTTCCTCAAGAGACACAGACTTTGGGAACCCTTTGGAGGTGAGATAACTGTCAGCAGGAACCATCACTCAGTTTGCTATTTACCTCTCGTATTAAAATGAGCTTCAGTTGATAAATGAAAGGTATTATTATACCTGATATCCAGAGATGCTCAACTTATTCTAAGCTCATGCTAACAAGGGGTTTATAAGCACTCTGGCCATCATACATGGTCAGTACTAAGGCAACAGGAAGGTAAGTACATAAACTCCTCTTGTCAGGTCCCAAGAATCAGAAATGACACGTGAAATTATTTCTGAATAGTTTCCTTTATTGTTCTTCACCTATAAACAGAATCTTGCCAGACTAAAGCAACCGTTTGCATAACTATAGATATACTCTGGGAATGGCCAGGGAGGAGCCATTTTAACCTTCTTCCTCCCTACCAAAATTTCCAAGCTTTTCTGCCTCCTTGGCCACTGGAATGCAACCTCTTTCTCCTGGAAATCCAGACTATATTCCATTCTACCTCTAGAGGTTAGAAAAGGTCCTCCTATCTTATTTCTGCTTCAGCATCCCTTCTATTCCTGGGTTGCATTAGAACTAGGCAACTCTCTCTTGTTTATTTTTCTTTTAATGAATACTCATCTGGAACCCATGGCACAGTTTGAGTGAGGAAAGAGTAGAAGAAGCAAGCCAAGGCCAATTAACCCAAATAACTCTTCAGCTCCATTAAGATATGATGCAGGAATTGGTTTCACATTGGTAGTACATTGTTAGCATCTGAGCACTTAGTTAACCCTAAGCATCAGTTTCTTCATGCATGCCTGCATTCCTGCACAAATAAAACTCTGCTCTAGTTAGAGAGTAAAGCTAAGAGGAGGAGATTGACTGTAGAAATTTGGGGACAAGGAAGGCAAAAGTCGGATACGTGGCAATTCAGATTTGTAAAGTCTCATTTCTTGGATTTGAGAAATGGGAGCTTTTAATGCCAGTACCTTTAATTTTCAAGTAGAAAGAAATCATGCGAGCAGGACAATAAAGGAATGACAAATCACTGTTGTTCTGAGATTACAGTTAAGACTGAGAAGCAACGGGGACCAAAATACAGCAAAAGCACCACTGAAGAAAAGGATAGAGGGGAGGGAGGAAACATGTATGTGAAACAATGCCCCAGAGAGCAGCATTATTCAACTCTGCTACACAACTTCACAGGGTGCTGCCCAAGACTCTTATACATTCCTTTCAGCCTCTTGTGAGGCACAACCCCAGTGCAGTGTCCAAGCTTCATGCCGTACCTTTTCTTCCTCCACATCTAGAGTAGCATAAGACAAGCGTATTTTGTTGCCAGCAGAAAAATGGAGCCAAGCACATGGGCGTCAAATACAGGTTTTGAAAGTGCAGTGTAGGAGGGCATGTTTATGTTTCTTACTCTATGAGTGATTGTGTGGGTGTAATATATGTGAGTGTGAGGAATGTTCATGTGTGCATGAGAGAAAAGAGGACATTAATGTGCTGCTGAGAGAGAGGGAGATGCCGGGGGAGAGTGCAAGCAGATAGTATCACTTTGGATTCTATAGTTATCCGGCATTAAAGCCCTGGGATTAGCTGGCTGCCTGTTCTCCACAAGCAGAGTGGGTTTGTATTGGCAAATTTCTCCCTCAATCATTTAAATATTAAAAGTTGTTAAGATGATAGATGAATTACCTGTTCTTATACTTTCTAATTTAGTTATTTCCCCCAGCAGAGCATCCTATGATAGTTTGATGTCGGCGGTTGCTAAAAGACGTAACACATTCTCTTCATTCTCCTCCAGATTTTCAGTAAGGGATGGAGCAAACCACACTTTTTGCGAGCAAATATATGCAAGCACTCTCTTCCACAACTGATGAGAGACGGATACCCTACCAAAAAAAAGCTTCTTTGCCATTTGCCTAGTAACTCAAGACTCAAATAAGACACCTTAGATCAGAAGTCTTCAAACTTGACAGCTTTAAGACTTGTGGACCTCAATTCCCAGAATCCCAGAATTCTGGGAATTGAAGTCCCTAGTCTTAAAACTGCCAATTGAAGACCTCTACTTAGATTCTCAGTTCTTAATTCTCCATTCTCAATCAGGACTGGGTCTGCTAATTATAAAGCAGAATTACAGGTATCTGCCTCATTTTTCTTTCACCTCATTTTAAATTTATGTCTTCTGCGCTACATACTTCTTCATCATCTCAGCTGTAGGTAGGGTTTCCACCCCCCACTATCAGTGAAGTGGTAAGTCATCTCCTTATCATGCAGATTGCTGGAAGATAGAAATGAGATATAACCACACTTGGGATTATTAGAGATCTCTCTGAATGCATTAGTTTGCATGAATGAGCTTAATAGGATTAATGAGCACAAAGGGGGTTGTTAAGCTCTGATCTGAATCCTACTTGAAATATCTAAATTTTCAATGGAGGAGAACAGAGGCAACTCAGGATTGAACTGTGGAGTCCTTGGTACTCTCTGAGCTTGATTGTTTGTTTGCAGACATTTCATTACCTGAGTAGTTACCAGAAAAGAATATTGTAATCAAGGAACTACCAAGGAGAAAACCACACCCCTATCAACACTGGCAAGGCAAGCTACTATACATAAACAAGGAGCAAACCTCATTCCATACTAGAAGTGGTGATGTTATCTTGTCAGGTAGTGAAACCTCTGCAAGCAAACAACCAAGCTCAGAGAGCATGATCTAAATTTTTCTAGATAGGGGACTTGATACTCCAGGCATGGGTATCGCTCTTTTCTTCTAGCTCTATAGACTGAGTTTAAACTGAAGAGACGCCATCTCCTGACGCTCCCAGTTTTAACTCAGTCTTGAGCTCGTTCAGACTGTTTGTGAGTTCTCTCTATGGTACATTGGAGGTTAGCAACTTAATTAGCTTTTGCTGAGACAGCATGAAGAGCCTGAGACTCGAGCCTGCTGCATTGTTATTATTTTAGCTCCAGAGTTACAAAAACGGAGGCGAGTGGAGGATAAGAACAGCGACCGCCATTTTGGCACAGCCTACAATCGGCTTGGAGGCAGCCAAATAGGTGGGGAGCCGGAGGCTTGATTCTGTGGCGTTTTCGCCCACATTTGGCTTTTTGCTGCACAGCGGTGGCCTGTAAATATTTATTAGAGCTCCCATGAGCGGTTCACCAAATTGAGTTGTCACGGTCCTTATGGCATGAGCATAGTGGAGTGAGTGACATTGGGCTTCTACCACTGGGGAATGGAAGCAGTGACGGTGGCCATTTTAATAGCTGCTTTGAGTCACCTCATGGAGATCTCCAGAGTGAAGAGCCTGCAGAAGGGCTTGGTTTGTGGCAGAAAGAAGACCTTGGGAGGCAGCGTGAAGGGCCATTGGCAAGATGAAGAGGGTGAAAGGTGTTTTTACTATCATTGGTGCCAAGGGCCTGAAACATTTGGGGTTGCCCTCTGGATGGCATGCACCAATCTATTACAGAGCGGGAAGGGTCAGTAGATCAGAACAGCTCTGTAGTTTTAAAAGCTCTTCAGCCAGATATTTGCAGTAACCTGGGTACCAGGCGGAATTGCTGGACATATTGTCCTTTTGAGCAGGGTCCTGAGATAGACGCTAAGGCTGCAGCCTGTTCCTTAATTTTTTTTATTTATTTTTTCCAACTCAAGGCGGACTGCCAGGAGTTCTGGGAGCGCTCACAGGACTGTTAATCTATTAATCTGTTCCGTGTGCACAAGGTATCATTGTGCTGGAACCATTGCCTCAGCAGCTGCATCAGACTGGTGAGATTAATAGCCATTTAGTGACTTTCTGGGAGAGAGAACTTTGCCTCTAACGGATAGCCTTAACTGGAGTTGAGATGGTGTCTGACACTCCATTTGATGACCACATGGAGATGGGTGAGGGATCTCACCACCACAGGACAATTATGCATGGCTCAAAATGCTGTCATAGTAAGTCTAAGACGGGCAGCAAGGAGACAGTGGCCAAAATAAAGGCCAAGGCAGTATCCATCAGGAAGTCCACTAAGTCCCAGGAGAGAGCCAAAAAACAGCTACAGAAAGCCGTGAAACAAATAGAAAGGTGGAGACAGAGACTAGAGTTACAGCCTCCCAGCAGGTGGAGGAGGTTGACCTTGACTTAGAGATGTTGGCTGAATCAGGCCTTTCTACTGGTTTCAGACCTTCATTGTCACTGTTACTGTTACCCATGGGTGGAGAGCCCAGCATGGGGGCTAGGCATTCCTCAGTGGCTTCTTTAATTCCAACAGCGGTGGCAGATCACCAGCCAGGGGAGTGTGAGGTGCGCATCTATGGTACAGAAATGGATCTCAGAGGCTGTGCAGTGTGGCTTTGAGGCCGACATTCGACACAACAGTCATTCATCGAGCAGGGTGGAGGCTCTGCTTTCAGGCAAGATTCACCAGTTTCAGATCCAAGAGGGCCTCTGGTGGCTCAGCAGACTAAGTCTGTCTGTTATGAACACAGTTGCTTGCAATTATTGCAAGTTCAAATCCCACCAGGCCCAAGGTTGACTCAGCCTTCCATCCTTTATAAGGTAGGTAAAATGAGGACCCAGATTGTTGGGGGCAATAAAGTTGACTTTGTATATAATATAAAAATGGATGAAGACTATTGCTTAACATAGTGTAAGCTGCCCTGAGTCTTCGGAGAAGGGTGGGATATAAATTCAAATTTTAAAAAAAGTGTCTGAGTCCCTGCAGAGTTCGGGTTCCTCAGCCTCGTCTTCAGGGACGGATGACTCTCTGTCCCTTGAAGAGGGACAGTTAGAACAAGAATTATTGGATGAAGAAGGCCTGATGCCCAAACAATCCATCTTTAAGGGGTTGTTCAGGCCTCACTTGCTCAAGGCCTTTGTTGAGCTCTTCAAGGCAAAGAGCTCAGCAAAGTTGGGCACGACTACCACAATAGAAGGGTCTATGGCAGAGCAGGATCCTGCTGAGTTGCTCTTTTCGGAGCCTACTACAGAAACCGAGGCTATTCCAGCACTCCAATTATTTTTGGATATGATCCAGTAACAGTGGGATGCCCTGAGGTCATATCCAAACATGACCTCATATGACAGGAAGTTTTACAACATGGCTTCTGATCTCATTGAGCTCATTGAGCTCCTTGAAGTCCCAGAGGTTGATGAGCCAGTGATTGCTTTGGCATCTCCATCAGTGGCACTTGCAGAGGCGGAGGAGGTGTTGAAACCGGATGAGCGGAAGTTAGAGTTAGCATTCTGTAAAGCAGACCAAGCGGCTGGCTGCGGAATTAAAGCGGCTACTGCCACATCCTTTTTTACCAGAGCATCTTTGCTTTGGCTAAAACAAATGCAGGCGAGGTTGCTGGCCACTGAGGTTAGAACACATCAGGACTTAAAGTAGTGGCTGCCGCTGAATTCACGGCGGATGCCACGTTAACTTCAGCAAAATTTGGGGCAAGGGCTATTGCCTCAGCAGTTACGGCCAGGTGCTTATGTTGGCTCAAGCACTGGCAGGCAGACACCAAGTGGAAGTGGACAGGAACTGTCTGTCCCTTTCAAGGGGTCCAGATTATTTGGCACATCCCTGGACCCAATTTTAATAGAGGCCAGGGACAAGAGAAAAGTTTTACTGGCTCTATCACGAAGGGTTGATAGCCGTTACTTAACACCTTTCCAAAGACCTTATTTTCTTCCTTACAGGTGGTCAAGATTTCAGTGTTCACAGAGAGGGTTTGGCCAGGTCTGTATTACCAGACAGGACAGGGGTTCGTGGACAGAAACAGATCGCGATCCCATTATAAGTGGCCTTTTCGCAGGGGGAACAGGCTTCAGTGGAAGAGATCTGTAGAAGAGACTTGGGCGTCATCTTCACCATTTATCCAGCACTATCGGCTAGACTCCTTTGCCTCAGCAGAGGCCGCCTTTGGCAGATGGGTCCTTCAATGTGTTCTGGGGATGACCAGTGAACAGGACTAGACAGGTAACCCCCCATGAGGACAGCCAGCTTTGGTTTGTCCCATGCCTGGAGTATCGAGTCCCCTACCCGGAAAATAGAGTGTTGGTCCACCTGATCCACCCATTTTCAGTAAGGGAGGAGATATTCCAGACCTGCCCTAAGTGGGTCTGGTCTGGGGTTCCTTTGGGGTGTCGTTACAGGTGATGCATCTGAAAGCCTCACGGGGACTTCATCAAAACTGGGAGCATCAAGGGAGGGTGTCTCTTCAGTTTAAACTCAGTCTGTAGAGCTAGAAGACAAGAGTGATACCTTTGCCTGGAATATCTCCTCCTACCAAAAATGGGTGTATCAGTTAGGACCAACACCCTATTCTCATAGAGTGCCAAATGGCCTGAGAATAAACAGCATAAAAGAGAGAGCATCTGAACTAAGGATGAGAATCTGAGTTTTGCTGATCTACAGCTCCTAGCACCCTCTGCCACACACTAAAGTGAAGGAATCAAATTGGAGAGTTGAAGCTCATGTATTTGGACATCAGAAGAAGAGGTCTGTAACTTTATGGAGTGATAGTTGAAGGCCGAGATCTTTTGCAGAGCTTCCTGGGGATGTCCAGGTGTAGAATACAAAAATGATGCTGTGCCCTGTGCAATATTTTACATACTGTTCTCTTTTAGGTGGGATATGCATGTTTTTTCAGCTTTGGTATCTTATATAGATTTCTTTGGATTGTTATGTTTTTATTTATTTTCTAGGTTACAGAAATACATACACATACACACACACACACACACACACACACACACACACACTACACACACACATACACACACACAAAAAAATTATGTCCATATTATGTTACCATCAGATATCTATGATCTGTCCCCCTCCGCAGTCCAGGAGACACGAGCGATGATTTAATTAGCTAGCAACTATCAGCTCTGGCAGCAAACTAGCGAGCATCTGCCAAGTGTCTCTGTTATCTCTCTTGATGCCGATGAGTCAGCCAGGAAACCAGAAACAAACAGGACTTCAGCTCTAATTCTCGCTCAGCAATTGATTTGTTGCCACGAAGTGGTATAGCAGCCCTTGCTGCTTTTATATCCTGTGGGGTGTGCACTTCCTGCTTTTATATCCTGTGGACTTAGCACTTCCTAGGCCTGCCCTTCCCCTGCTTCTGTTGTTCCCGCCTCTCCTGCCTACGAAACCTAGGGTCCATCCAGGCCTGATTGCCATCAGCCAGGTCTGGAGGCGTGACCTGGGGGGAGAAAGTCGGGGGACAGATGCCTCGTTATCTCCTCCACCTGGCCTGCCTCTGGCTCCTGGAGCTGAGCCAGGAAGCTGGTGCTCAGAGGTAAGTCCTGATGGCCTTCCCCTCACTTTCCAAGTCACTTTCTGGCAGGGGCCTGGCTGGGGCACAGACACAACACTATCCTCACTGCATGGCCCTTACCCGGGCTGACAGTCGGGATGCAGTTGTGCGGTTCTGCTCGTGGAAGGCCCACCAGGTCAGGAGCATGAGCGTCGGAGGCATCCACCCAGGTGAAATCTGTCCTGTATCCCTTCCACGTGATCAGGTACTGGAAGTGCCCCTTCAGCCAGCGGGAGTCTTGAACACTGTGCACCTCGTACTTCTCTGACCCGTCCTCGGCGACGGTGACAGGCGCCAAAGGGTGAGGCCTCAGGGACTAGGGACCGGTGAAGACGGGTGGATCCGCATGGATCGTGGCAGGGTGAGCCGGTAGGCCACCGGGTTGATGACCGCCTCGACGGGGACCGGGCCGATGAACTGATGGTCCAGCTTCTTCACTGGGCGGCCGGACGGGAGGTGTTTTGTGGAGAGCCACACCCAGTCTCCGACCGCCACGGGGCATCGCCCGTCAAGAGCGGGCGGCGCCGTTTGTAGTCCTCCTTCGCCCAATTCAGCTGCCGCGCACCAACTGCTGAACGCGTGCAACTCCGTCAGGAAGGTCTGTCTTGGGAACAGGGGAGTCTGGAGGCCAGAGGGAAGAGCTTTGGATGGTACCCACATTGGCAAAGAACGGGGTCATCTGGGTGGAGGTATGTGCTGGGAATTGTTAAGCGAACTCCGCCAGAGACAGGTAGTTGGCCCAGTTGTCCTGCTGCTGGTTGACAAAACAGCGGAGGTACTGTTCTTAGGATGCCAATGACCTTCTCCGTCCTGCCATCGGTCTCCGGATGGTGCGATGACAGGCACACCTGCACCTCCAATGCGGCCATCAGGCTCTTCCAAAAGCGAGCCGTGAACTGAACTCCGCGGTCTGAAACCACCCTGTCCGGCAGACCGTGGAGGCGGAAGATGCTGCAGGAAGAGACGGGCCGTCTTGGCAGCTGTGGGCAGCCCACGGCTGGGATGAAGTGTGCCATCTTGGTGAGCATGTCCACCACCACCAGCACCATGGTGAATCCGAGGATGGTGGCAGGTCTGTCAGGAAGTCCATGGAGATCACCCCTAGGGTCTGTCGGGTGTTGGCAGGGCTGAAGGAGACAGGAGGCCCTGTGGTGGCCTTGGCTTGCTGGCATGGCACGCAGGACATTACGTATGTATGCACGTCATGCTGCACACGGGCCACCAAAGGTCCGCTACCAATTTGAGGGTTTTGAAGAACCTGCAGGGTTGTCATGGCACTGAACCAGGACGAGGGCTCGGAGTGGTCCCTGGGCACGCATAATTGCCCTGGAACTTGAGTAGGTCGTCCTCCAAGGTCCAGGAGACGTGGGGCCCACCTCTGCTCTCCGCTGCTGAGACCAGGCATCTTGGCGCTGTGCCTCTTGCACCCGGCCCATAAGTCCACCAGTTCCCATGCTGCAGCCAGGGCTTCTGCTGGCAGCACCGTCTGTGGAGGAAGAGGTCCTTGGAGCCAAGGTATTCCGGCTTATGGACAGGGCGTCCGCCCTCTGGTTGTGACCGCTGGGAATGTAGGTCACGCGGAAGTTGAACCGGGCAAAAAACAGCGACCACCGGATCTGCCGCTGGTTCAACTTCCGAGCCATGGTGAGGTGCTCGAGGTTCCAATGGTCCGTTCGGATCTCCATCTGATGTCGGGCCCACTCCAGATGGTGCCGCCAAGCCTCGAGAACGGGCCTTGATAGCAACTCTTTTCCCAGATGGTGTAGTTGCGCCGAAAGGATTGAGTTTCTGGGAGTAGTAGCGCAGGAAAGAGTGCCACCATCCGGGGCCTGTAGCAGCACCGCTCCAAGGGCCACGTTGGGCATCGTATCCACCATGAAAGGCCAGTGCG
>NW_026682123.1:0-10097 GCF_028640845.1 Ahaetulla prasina | reverse complement strand
CCAGGCTCTAATTTCAATAGAAGTCCCTTCCATTTGTGGAAAGCTGCTCATGCGAGAGAGGAATTATAGTGGCAGAAAACATCTTGTTTATTGATTTTTCCCCCCTCCCTGTAGGGCTTCCTGAACAAATTGCACATAGAATAGTTAGTAGTTAATGCATTGGACTAAGACTGGGGAGACCTTTAGCCATGGCTGGATGCTCACTGGGTAACTTTGTATGCCATTCTCTCTTAGTCGCACCTATCTTACAGGGCTGTTAGTGTAGGGAAAATAATTTGTGGGCTATTTTTGTCACCTTCAGCTCCTGAATGAAAGGGAAATATAAATTTAATACCCATTTAAATAGGGGAGGTGGGATTAAAAAAAAAAAAACCAAGGCAAAAGAGAAATGGCTAAAAATTAAAGTTCACTTTAATGCTGTTTAGGGAATTCTATTGCAAGTAGAATATCTCAAGATATTCTATTCTATTATATATATTTCAGATTACTGTGGCTAAATTTCAGACCAAAATCGGCAGCATTTTAAAAACTGTACTCTGAAAATACGAAAAATTTTAAGAGACATAACAGAATAACAAAGTTGGAAGAGACCTTGGAGGTCTCCTAGTCCAACCTTTTTCTCAAGCAGGAGCTTTTCCAAAGAAACGGCTATCCAATCTGCTCTTAAAAGCTTCCAGTGATGTAGCACCCACAACTTCTTGAGGTAAACCATTCCACTGATTAGTAGTTGTCAAAAAAAATTCTCCTTAGTTCTAGGTTGGATCTGTCCTTTATAAGTTATCCATTTTAGTTTGAATTGATAAAGGACATTTGCACAGAAAAGTGCAATTATTTAAAGGAGGAGAAAAATAATAGCAGAACTTGTGCTACTAATAGGAGCACAGAGACAAAGTTCAGTGTATTGTATCTAATGTTAATGCATTCCTAAGGGGACTCGTACTGACAAAGAAAAGTTTTCTTGCACTTTGTAAATGAGGTAAAAGATAAATAAGAATTGCTTACAAGCACAGAGACTAAAGCAGACCCTGTTTATGCATTCTGCTGTTCACTCTGATCTTTAATATTTTGCCATCTACTGTCAGTGGGGAAATGGTTATTGGAACTGTGATTTAAAGATTTTTTTTTCACAATAACTACTTTGATCTTGAAGTTTTATTTATAAAGCCATTAAAAAAACCATATGTTGTACATTTAGGCTAGATATAGCTAAAAACATGCTTTAATAAACCATGTTGCTTTATGCATGATTTTAATTAAGATCAAAATATGGGTGGATCAGAATCTCAGCATATTGGAGCACTGATCAGGAGTCCTAGAACTGCCTCCCCAATGGTCTTCTGCCCCATGTAGCATCCATCACTCCTTCTCCCAACAGCTATATTGCTGTAGCTTTAATTTCCTGAGTGAGCAGGCTTACATAATGATGTATCTGTAATTGGCTTGGAATTCAGAAGTTTGCCTGCTTGACCCATTAAAATTATGGTAAGTTATTGCATTATGGTAACTTTTGGTGAAGCAACTTTAAGTTTAAGCTAGCGGTGGGTTTCAAATTCTTTTACCACCAGTACTGTGGGTGTGGCTTAGTGGGCATGGCAGGGGAAGGATACTGTCAAATCTCCATTCCTTCCCCAATCCAGGGGAAAGATACTGCAAAATCTCCATTTCCTCCCAATCAGCTGGGACATGAGAGGCGGAGAATAGATGGGGGTGGGGCCAGTCAGAATTTTTACTACCAGTTCTCCGAAATACTCAAAATTTCCGCTACCGGTTCTCCAGAACTGGTCAGAACTTGCTGAAACCCACCTCTGATTTAAGCATTTGCCTTTGACTGATTTTCCAGTTAAAAGCATGCTTTTCAACCCTCAAGCTGCCATTTGTCCTTATTTTTTTAAAAAATTTAAAAATAGGTGAATGAAATCCCTTTTCAGCAAGAAAACAGTGCCAGAGCAACTGCTAACTGCTCCTAGTCACTACTCACAAAGAAATAATGACTATAATATATATACAATTTTAAACCTAAAATTAGAATAATAGAACCGTTTTGATGCATTCATAGAATGTTCTGAGGTTTTTACCAATAAACTATATTGTGGCTTTATATACATTCACACTGCCTATAGAAAGAAAATGGCTTGTTCCTTCAGTCGGCTAAACCAAAAAACAATTAAATAACTTTTAAAATCGCACTTTAGGCTCTCACATTTTGTGAACACAGCTAAAGTGTCTCAGTTCTAATCCAAATCAGGAAGTTCTACTGCATTGTACTCCTATTCATTGTTCTAAAATGTCTATTTATCTAGCTAGCTGGCTATCTAGCTCTCTCTAAACATTCATGCATTGTCCAGCATTTATTTGAGATTCTCACTCCTCCTTAATGCTCTAACCATTTAAAAAGCTGTGAAGGTCTTATAGTAATTATGTAATGAATCCCATAGTTGAATTATGTAATTCAACAGTAATTATGTAATGAATCCCATAATGAAGCAGAATTATACCTTTCAGTGAATACTACTCATATTGTTATCAAATTCTAATAGAAAACCCTAATGGACATGATCTGGGCAGAATTTAGCATTTTGAAATCCAATCATCTTCAGCCAGACAAAGGCCTACCCTATAGTATACTAATTTTTGTTGGATTTTTCTCCAAAAGACATTTTAAATGAATTCATGTGTTCTCACAGCTAGTGGCACTGTTAACCCATTCACTCATTAAACTCTTCTTTAAAATGTGCAATGAGACATAGGAAGTTGGATGAAGGCATTCTATTATTAGGAAAAAGTAATCACAGTGTGCCTATAGGATTAATCTCACAGTTGCATTGCAATGATGGTTTTGGTATTGCCCCAAATATTAGACTGGTTTTACAGAGGTGGTATTCAGCAGGTTCTGACCAGTTCTGGAAAACTGGTAGCAGAAATTTTGAGTAGTTCGGAAAATCAGTAAATTCCACCTCTTACTGGCCCCACCCCCATCTATTATCTGCCTCCGGAGTCCCAGCTGATCAGGAAGAAATGGGGATTTTGCAGTAGCCTTCCCTTGGAGTGGGAGGAGAAATGGAGATTTCACAGTAGCCTTCTCCTGCCATGCCCACCAAGCCATGCCCACCAAGCCATACCATGCCTCACCCCACAGAATTGCTAGTAAAAATTGAATCCACCACAGAGAAAAGGAGAGTCCAAGTCTTGTTGCTCTTAAAGACAAAAGAAATTTCTGAAAGCTGAAGTCCACATATCATAGAATTGTCAAGATTGAGAAATGCTGATTTATAATCAACATTAAGCAATCTTTTCATTACCAATGGGCTACTGTATCAAATGGGATAAGGGTTTTCTTTGAATTTTGGAAAGAGTGAGGACCATTTTAATACACTGTTAAATCTATTTTAGGGATAACATTACAGTTGTCCTTTTCTTTCCTGAAAACAATGAGAAGCTATACCTCTTACTTGGAACAACCATAATAGGAAAACTCTTAAAAGGCCTCAGGTTCTGATTTAGATAGTCCAGCTAATATGCATAACTAATTTACTATGCCTCCATTGAGAATGTACAGTCATTAATCTGAACAGATAAGACAACACTTAATCTATCATTCATGTTGCCAAAACAGCAGTGATACATACATTTGCTATCTTAAATGCAGCTTTTATTGTCTGGGTTACTGCCAGATCACAGGTGTGTATATTTATGAGGTGTTGCAAAGCCATTTGCAAAAAGGTTTAACATTATAGAAGAGGAAGCGAAGCCTGAAGCTCTGCTATCAAGAAGAATTTATTGTTAAGTTTACAGTATTGTTTTGACTAGTTCCTTCCAATAGTTATACTGATAGTTAGCAGTTTTGTCCAGTCTTCCCCATCGTATTGCATGCTTACATATTCTAACGTTCATTGCTCCTTTACTATTTATCATATATTCCATGTTCTACTTTCAGTTGCCTAATGACCTGAATTTCATTCTTGCCTTTATCCATTTCAAGGTTCACAGCATGATTTCTCCATTCAGCTGCTTACTTTGTAAGATTTTATGAGATGCTAACCTATGAAGTAAGAAGAAAAATATATATATATTTTCCTAACCAGAAACATTAATGATGCAGCCAACCTGTGGAAAAGGATAAGGACATAAGGATTTTATCATTTACAGCAAGGCTGTCCAACTCGCGGCCCGCAGCCTGGATATATCACATGCTGGCCACACCTTGCCCAGTTTAAGGGGAAAAAGTCCCAATATGTCATGTGATGCCACTGTGACAACATAAGTTTGGCACTCCTGAGTATATACCACAGGATCAGCATTTCCCACTACAGTTTTGCAGAATGATAAGGACAAAATAGTTGATGAATGGCAACATGCAGCTGATAAAATTCTCAACATACAACATTTTCATCAGTATAAACTTAAAAGCAATAGTTCTTCATGCCTTAAAAGGACTAAAAGCTCTGGGAAGAAATTTAGCTGCTCAAATGAAACAAAGATAAGAAACCTGTAGCTCTCCAGAAGCTAATGGATTTTAATTTTCATCCCTGAACATCTACGTCAGTTGGGTTTCAGTAACTTGAAACCAACAATATTCAGAGAGATTCTCTTCTCTGTGACACAAAGTAGTGGACTGGAGATGTGGAATGAAAAATAAAACCTAGTCCTGTAATGGAACCTGTGGATGATTTGGAGAAGAGATGCTGCCTAGGAGACAATCAGACAAGAGTGCCAGGAACCTTCAGTGCAGGGGTGAAATGTACTTACCTTCCCTACTGGTTTGGAAGTGCATGCGCCACGTCATGTGCGCACATTGACCCTCTGTGCATGTGCAAACCCTTCTGTGCATGCACAGAGGGTAAAAACAGGTTACTTCCTGTTTAAAACCAGGAAGTAATGATGACCGGGTGGTGCGCAGAGCCTCACGCTACCATCGCTACCAGTTCTCCAAACCACCACCAGCCATCACTACCAGTTCAGGTGAACTGGTCCGAATCGGTAGCATCTCACCCCTGCTTCAGTGGATTAATAGTCAAAAAGAAACTTAGGAATGACTTGTCCTAACAAATCAAGCAGTTAGAAGTGATGGGAGGAAATTAAACTTTCAGACTTGCAAGGGTCTCTTAATGTAGCCTTAAAATAAAGTAAAATTTATTTTAAATTTTATGCTGACCGCATAAAAACAAAATCCTTCAACTAAACCACACTTTAATCAAAACATTCAACCATCCATCAAACAAGGCAACCATCCATCTATAAATCAAAACACCCATTCACCCATTGATCAACCTACTAATCAACTTCAATCACCCATACAAAACCTCCAATCATCCAATGATCAACTACTCATTGCTCAACCAACCTTTCTTCTACCACCTGATACAAAAAACCCTCAATCAACTACCAATCAAAACTAGGTATGCGCCTTACCTCTTCTACAACAAACACTACAGGTCTCAAATGTAAATTAATAAATGCAAGAAGTATCATAAACAAATTACCTGAATTTATCCTCTTATTAAACAACGGTACATTTGATATGATAATTGTTTGTGAAACATGGCTAAACTCATCCTCACTGACTCCATTATTTCAAACAAAGAATATCAAGTCCTTCGATCAGATCGTGAACATCGCAGAGGTGGTGGAGTAGCTATCCTTTACAAAAAATCACTGAACTTAAAAAATATTCAAATTGCACAGAAACTCTCTCTTCCTGAAACTATTATATGTGATCTATCCACCAACACCAGCTTCATACTATGCTACAGAGCCCCTGATTACGACATCGCTCATGCAAATATGTTAACCTCATTACTAACATGGGCTACCTCTTGCCCATATCCTCTCATATTCCTGGGAGACCTAAACCTACCTTCTATAAACTGGATAGCAAATGAATGTACAACTGAACCAATCCATACTACACTATACAACGCAGTTACAAACCTAGGTCTTGAGCAACTAGTAACTAACAATACCAGACTCAAAAACTACCTCGACCTCATCTTTTGCAATAACACTAACACAATTTATGGACTACAAATAAAAGAACCCTTTTCCAACAGTGACCACTGCATGATAGACTTTTGTCTAAACATACGCACTCACATAAATCGTCATAACAATAGTACTCCAAACTACAATTTTAAAAAAGCTAACTATGATCTTCTAAACAATGATGTCTCATTTCTTGACTAGCAAAATCTATTCTCAACCTGTATCACTGCAGAAGACCACTATAAAGTATTTCTTCTTGAAATCAATAAAATCATCAAACTATACGTTCCACAAATCACCACTAAAATCAAAAAAAGAAACAAATTACCCATATCAATAAAAAAGCTTCAATCCAAAAAAAAAATCCCTCTGGAGAAGAAACAAAAATGGTTATGTAGCAAACTTCAAAAACCGCTACAGAAATATTTGCAACCAAATTAAAACCGAATGTAACATTTACCACACCAAGCAAGAAGAAGACCTTCTACGCACAAATTCCAATCGTGCTTTCTATAATTTTGTGAAGAATAAACTTAAAGAAACAAGATCCATCCCACCACTAAAAGAAGCTAACTGTTGTGCCTCGCCCCCTCTCTGCAGCCAGGTCCCTCCCATCTCCTGCTATCTCAGCCAGTGACTGATAGTAAAGATGAATGGCCTGTCATGCCTCCAGCCCCCAGTCCTGGCATCATGCCCGGACAGACTGAGCAAATAAACCTCCCCCCCCCCACAGCGTGTGAGCAAGAAGCCAGCCACGAGCTAGAATTGCCGGCAGCTGACAAAACGTGGACAGATCCCCGCTTCCGGAGAATGGAGAGGCGATGTCAGCAAAAGGAAGGGAGGGGCAGACCTGGATAAGTGCTGAGTCATGGAACCACACCCCATGGCTTATATAAAGGATCTGCTTTCTGGCATTCCTTGAGTCAGGCAAAGTCTAATCTGGTTGCTGAAGTCACACCTTGCACTCCTGCCTGCCCTGAGAACTCTGACAGGAATTTGGCAAAGCTGCAGAGGCTTCATGGCCATGCTTGATACAGACTTCCCAGACCCGGCCGTCAGAGGAGGAGTGGGACACGACACTAACGGCAAAGAATGTACGGACGAAACAGTTAAAGCAAACCTCTTTAACACATTCTTCGGCTCAGTCTTTGTAAACAACGATGGCTCATATCCGACATTCCTCAATCGTACCAAAAATGATAACAACGACTTAACTCTTATAGACTTCACAGAAGATAACGTTGAAAAAGCTCTTCACAAACTGAAACCATCATTATCAATTGGTCCTGACGGGCTATGTGCATACTTCTTAAAAAAACTTTCAATAAATATAGCAGAACCCTAAGCATAATCTTTAATAGAGCTTTCATGACTAGTTCCCTTCCAAAACTCTGGTCTTTAGCCACAGTCATCTCTATCTTCAAAAAAGGAGAGCCCAGCCTAGTTGAAAATTACAGACCTATCTCTCTATGTTGTGTCTCATGTAAAGTAATGGAATCTATCATAAACCAATCCATTACACTCCACCTTGAAACTAATAACCTACTCTTTAATAAACAATTTGGTTTCAGAAAAAAATTGTCTTGTAACTTACAACTTCTCCACTGCAAAAACATATGGACTACCAACCTTGATTAAGGAAAACCAATAGATGCAATCTACATAGACTTCTGCAAAGCTTTTGACTCAGTAGTACATGACAAACTTTTCTTAAAACTAAAATCCTACGCCATTTCAGGACCTCTCCACAATTGGATAAATGCCTTCCTATCAAACAGACAACTAGTGGTCAAAATTGGCAACGCTCTATCAAATCCTGTTCCTGTCAAAAGTGGTGTTCCGCAAGGTAGTGTTCTTGGACAAACGCTCTTCATACTATACATAAATGATCTCTGTGACCTCATCTCAAGTTATTGTGTTCTCTTCGCTGACGACGTCAAACTATTCAATACCACTAACAATACTTCTACTCTTCAAAATGACCTTGACTTTGTTTCCGATTTGTCTAAAACTTGGCAACTTCAAATATCAACCAGCAAATGCTCAGTCTTACATAGTGGTAAAAAGAACCCTAATATCAGGTACAAGCTTGATGGACATTACCTTACTGACGACCCCCTATCTGTCAAAGACCTTGGAGTTTTCATATCAAATGACCTAAATGCCAAAGCCCACTGCAACTACATAGCAAAAAACGCTCTAAGAGTTGTAAACTTAATTTTACGTAGCTTCTTTTCCAAAAACTCTACACTACTAACCAAAGCATACAAAACATTTGCCAGACCTATTCTTGAATACAACTCATCCGTCTGGAACCCATACCACATCTCTGACATTAATACTATCGAACGCGTCCAGAAATATTTTACTAGAAGGGTTTCTTCACTCCTCCGAAAACAACAAAATACCTTATACCACAAGGCTTGAAATCCTGGGTTTAGAAAACTTAGAACTCCGCCGACTCTGACATGATCTGTGTTTAACACACAGATTCATCTATTGTAATATCCTTCCTGTAAAAGACTACTTCAGCTTCAATCACAACAATACAAGAGTAAACAATAGATTTAAACTTAATGTCAACCGCTTCAAACTTGATTGCAGAAAATATGACTTTTGTAACAGAGTTGTTAACGCTTGGAACTCACTACCTGACTCTATAGTCTCTATTCAATACCCCAAAATCTTCAACCAAAAACTGTCTACTATTGACCTCACCCCATTCCTAAGAGGACTATAAGGGGCGTGCATAAGAGCACAAAAGTGCCTACCGTTCCTGTCCTATTGTTCTCTTCATTATAGTATTATATGCATACTTTTACTTATACTTTTACTTATATATACTTTTTCTCTCATGATGAATTATTGTTTATGTTGATGATTGTATATACTGTTGTGGCAAAATAAAAAAAAATAATTTACCTAGTTGTGTTTCCTCTTGGTTTATCAGAGGGTGAATGAAGGGAAACAACTCCTAACATACATTTTCCAGTAAATAGCCTATTCCAAAATATGCTGATTCAGAAATATCTCCCATTATTTCTGTGACATGAAGGTGTGGGGAAATTTTCCCTAGGAAGTATATTTTGAGTTGCTGCCCAAGAATACAATGTTAAATTGTACTTATGCCCTAGAGTTAATGGCACCACAAGAGATTCACTAACTAAAATGTGAGGTGCCCTCAATGTTAATTAAAACATTATACGGACATAATTATGAAGACTGAACAGCAGATTATCTTTCTTCACCTCTATCATACTAGACAGGAAGCCTATGGAGTGTAAATCGCATTTTTCAGTCTGATTACCATGCTATTTCAAGGTGGATTCGTATTAGTGGTTTCCAATTAATGGAGATCACTCTGGAAAAATATTCTTTATGGATATCTTAGGGACTATTCATGAAGCATATCAGATTTTTAAGACTTTCTTCTCCCTTTTTTTTCTTTGTTAAAATTGCTTCTCTCATTTTGATAGCAATAACCTATCTAGAGATGGGCTGCCTATTTTAGATCGCAATCTTCTTACTAGCACAAAGATATGCAGCAAATAAAATAAACTTTTTATAGCAATTTCAGAATCATTTTTAATCATCCCAAGCCTTTTTTAAAAATGTTTTTACTCTTCTGAACAATTCCATTATGTTATGTTACTTACTTATCTGTTTTCTTTTAGAATTGATATACTAAAAATATTTATGCCCCAAGTTGTAATTTTTCAGGAGGGAGGGAGAGACAAATTGGCTAGTTTAAAAAGAACAATAACAATATATACCGATCAACACTTTAGTAGTTTAGCAACAATTTTTAATCTAATTAAAAATCCTATTATATTTCCAGATATCCTATGAAATTTATTGCGTATAAAACACATACAATCCCACCAGATACTGTAAAGTAGAGGTTTGACATCCTAGATATGAATTTATCAGATTTTTTTAGTAGGGCTGCTGACTAAATTTTATGATGCAATTTTTCAGTTGATAAATTATTAATATTTCCAATAAGTAATTAGCAATTTAGCTGCCCAAACTAAAAGTGTAATAAGTTTGTTATTATTTAACTTTATATTGTTTCCATCAAATATATGTAGTATCTCCATTTTGCTGTAAATTTAATT
>NW_026682122.1:0-10100 GCF_028640845.1 Ahaetulla prasina | reverse complement strand
CTCTCTCTGTGTGTCTCTCTCCTCTCCTTCCCCTCCCTCCTCCCTCTCTCTCTCTGTCTCTGTGTGTGTGTGTGTGTGTGTGTGTGTCTCTCTGTCTCTTTCTCTCTCTGTCTCTGTCTCTCTCTCTCGTCTCTCTGTCTCTCTCTCTGTCTCTGTCTCTCTCTCTGTCTCTCTGTCTCTCTGTCTCTCTGTCTCTCTCTCTCTGTCTCTGTCTCTGTCTCTCTCTCTCTGTGTCTCTGTCTCTCTGTCTCTGTCTCTCTTTGTCTCTCTCTCTCTGTGTCTCTGTCTCTCTGTCTCTGTCTCTCTCTGTCTCTGTCTCTGTCTCTCTGTCTCTGTCTCTTTGTCTCTCTCTGTCTCTGTGTGTGTCTCTCTCTCTCTGTCTCTCTCTCTTCTCTCTTTGTCTCTCTCTCTCTCTTTGTCTCTCTCTCTCTCTCTGTCTCTCTCTCTCTGTCTCTCTGTCTCTCTCTCTGTCTCTCGCTCTCTCTGTCTCTTGCTCTCTCTCTCTCACACACACACAGTTTCTCTTTTTCTCTTAAGCGTTCCTGCCACATTAAAACAATGAGCAGCCATGGAAGTTTTCTATCCTGTAGATGTGCTGTTGCTGCTTTAGAAAAGGAAGAAAGAAAGAAAAATCTTGACGCTTAAGTCATCACTCTGCTTTTTAATACCTTATTATGATCCTCTCTGCAATTTCCCCCCCCCCCCCCCGGCATCAGTCTTGTCTCTGCCAAGGAGATTTCTGACAGCCCTCCGACATTTCCAAAGGTGTCACTTTTCTTTAAGAAGAAAATGCCCGGAGCTGTGATTAAAACTCGGTCCAAAAGACCACAGGAGGGCAGGAGAAAATTAATCGCCAAAATCTTCACCAGCTGGAGTTCAACCACGGCATCTGGAAGATGTTTTCTTTTTTGACAGGGGCGGAGAAGATTGGATAAATTAATGGCAGGGAAATCTATCAAGGGCTATTGGCCTTGAAGGCTTTGTTAACTACAGGGAATATTAACAGTATGTCTTCGAATATCAGTTGCAGGGAAACAAAAACATCTGGATGGACATTGTGAGAAACAAAATGTTGGGTTAAGATGGCCTAATCAGCAGGACTATTCATATAACCTGTTCTCCCTGAAGACATCCCCTGATAATAAGCCCAATCGGGCTTTTGAGTGCATGGCAATAAGGCCAAACACTTATTTCAAAAAAATATAAGACAGGGTCTCATTTTTGGGGAAACACTGTATTATGTATTTATTTATTTTTTTATTTTTTTATTAAATTTTCATACTGTATATTATATTCAATATCTTGTAATGTCAAAAAAACCGACATGGTACAATTATGTAAAGGTTATGGACCTAAGGAAAATAAGATACTCTTTTCAAATTTGGGTACTGTCCTCTTTGTAAACAAATTAGCAGTCTACGTGGACAGATTACCTATCTAGAATCTCTAATCTATGCTCTCCAAGCAGAAATTAGGTGCCCAATTCAGCCATTCCAGCTGCTGTGCCATCAGCCCCCTCTACCACAAAGATCCTGCAGGAAAAGGGTGGTATGGACAACCGTGGGATCTGGTAGGGTGAGAGCTGTGAACCATAAACACAAAGCTTTTACAGTGTCCCAGTATAACAGATATAGTGCCCTTGCTGACCGAATTAGGAACACTAAAGTGACAGATCAAGGTAGCTGTGATACTGATAACTCAAACAATCAAGGGATTATGGTCCGAGATGAAGAACTTACTTTGGAAAAGTGTGAACCTACTTTGGAAAAGTGTGTATCAAGTATTACAGATCGGTCACACAAGAAGAGCACGGTATCCAAAAAGAGAAGCCACCTTCTGATTGGTGATTCAATTGTAAGGGATGTAAATTTAGGAAAGGATATGGAGGTTTTGAAAGAGGTCAGGTGTCTACCTGGTGCTACTGCCAGCAGAGACAAGAGGCGTATTCTTAAGATAGTCAAGAATGCCAGTAAGGATTTTGAGGACTTCCGGTTTGGCACCGTAGGTGATGGCGGTGATCTTTACGATCACCAACCTCTGGATTATGTGGAATCGCTAGGACAGCTTAAATCTGCTGTCCAGCGGTTCGGAAAACCCCCTCTTCGGGAGAAGGAGAAGGGGTGAGCTGAGGGCAGAGGTTGAATTTCCCTAAAGCCCCTGAGAAAAAAGGGGTTTGAAGGGTTAAGTTCCTCCAGTAACCAAGTGCTCCAGATCCGAGGATTCTTCTGCTTTGGAACCAATCACCACGACCAAACGCCGAGATTTATTTTGGACAATAAAGGATTATACCGACAGAACGAAAGTGGGAGAACTTTAGCAAGTAGCCAAGCCGATTCCCGATACTTTGTAACAAGCTTGAAAACAGTAAAAAATGGAGGAATTGTTAACAAGTTAACGAGTGGAAAGCGAAAGCGATACTTTCAGCGTTTGTCTGCAGTTGGTAATTTGCATGTTACTTGCTGCCTTTACTCTTTAACTCTTTGCTGCCTGCTGATAGAATCTAGGGGAGATTTTTAAATACTGCTTTAAAAGACTGTGTTTTTTAGAGGTTAAGAAGATTTAAAGTGAATATTAAGTTGGAAATAAATAAATAATTTTATAGAAGATGGCAGCCAAACAATTAAAGTCTACTGTAACAAAGAGCTCTGGAACTTTATCAGCTGGTGCCTCTCCAGCTCATACAGCAGAGACTAGAACATTGAATTTAGAGGTTACAAGAGAACTAAAAAGGCTTTATAGAAGAAAAATTTAAAGTAATAACTGATGAGATGTCTGAAATGAAAGAGCAGATATCAGAAATTCAAGTGGGAAATAAAGAAGTTAAAGAAGGATTTGTAATGGCAGTACGAAGTTTGGCAACGAATGTGATTTTATTGGAGGAGGAGGTTGAAGAAATTAAGCAACATAATTTAAAATTAGAAAATAAAATGGATGCATTTCAAAGTAAAATGGAAAAACAGATGATGAAATAGTTTTGATACAATATAGAAATATGGAATTTGCTCTTAGAATTCGAGGTTTGAAAGAAAATAAGGAAGAGAATTTATGGGAAATGTTTTCTGAAGTATTTGCTGAGATATTAGCAGCTCGTCCAGCAGATGTGGCTTATCAAATTGATAAAATATATCGTGAATTCTTGGATAGCAAGGCAAAAAAGTTGCTAAGGATGTTGTTATTTATTTTACAAACAGAACAGTGAGAAATCAGATTTTGCAAGCTTCATATAAGGGGGAGAAGATTCAGATTGCTGGTCAAGATATTTTGATATTAAAGGAAATTCCACCAAAAATGTTAAGGGCTAGGAAGGAATTTGCCTTCCTGGTGAATGAACTTAAAAAACATCAGATTGAATATAGATGGGATATTCCAACTGGTATAATAGTATATTATGCACGGAAAGTATATCGTTTCAATACGGTTGGAAAAGCAAGAGAATTTTATGTTGAGGTATTAAAAGTTGGAAGTCTTCCCCCATTGGAAGCTAGAGGAAGGGAGGCTGAAGTGAAGGAAAGAGAAGTGAAGCAGGTACAAGAACAGATTGTGATGGAAGAAGATTTATTACAAGTGTTGGAAATACCTACGACGGGTTTAGATTCAAAAGAACAAAGGTTGACAAGAGCTGCTGCTAAACGCAAGGAACAAGAGATGAAGGCACAACAACAACTGGCAACTACTACAATGGAAACAGTGGGAGGAGCAAGGCCTAAAGTAAAATGTGATCTGCGGCTGGTGTTCCAAAAGTTTCCTATCTTGGAATGTTAATGGCCTGAACTCACCGTAGAAGAGAAGGAAAGTATTTCATTATTTGAAACAATTTAAAAATGACATTACCTGTTTACAAGAAACACATATTAGATCTTGCTAAATGATGAGATGCGATTGTGAAGATGCTACTTATTACCATATATGGTGGACTTGTAAAAAAGTTAAAGCATTTTGGATTAAAGTATGGTGGATCATGCAGAATATTTTGAAAAAGAAGATTAAGTTTACTCCGCAGTTCTTTCTACTAGGAATAATTATGGACTACACAGCTATAGAGACTAAATTGATTTTGAACTTAATAACAATCGCAAGACTTTTGATTGCTCAGTATTGGAAGAAAGAAGAATTACCTACAATCGAAGAATGGACACTCAAAGTATCAAATCTGGCAGAGATGACAAAAATCTCCGCTTACTTGAAAGACTATACACTAGAAAAATATATTCTAGAATGGAAAATGTGGATTGATTATATTTAAAATAAGTATCAGATAAAAAAAATATTGAATAGCATATGAGTAAATTTAGGAAATATTTTGTATTAGATATATTTTTGAAGGAGAGGGGAATTGAGAGTGTGACTAAGTGTGGTGTGACTAGAGATTATAATTTAGGAATTATTTTGGATTATGATTGTTAGTTTTGATACCCTGCATTTTGTTCTGGGAAGTCAGGATGGGGGGGTGGGGGTAAGGGGAGGGAATTGGGGGTTTGGTAGAGATGGAGTGATGGTTAATGTACAGGGATTATTGAAGAAATATAATTAATGTAGGATCGGGTCTGCATAGTTACCATTTTAGAACGGTGAGGAGGAGAAAAGAGAGTAGGAGGTAGGAAAGAGGAGAAGAGGAAGGAAGAGGGATAGTAGAGGGAGAAGGAAGGTGTAGGGTGGAGGGAGGAGCGGATGTAGATAAGAGAAGGAGAGGAAGGTTTGGAAAGTAAAAGAAGGTAGAAGAGGGAAGAGTGTTAAAAAGGGGGGTGGTGACTGGGCAAGCCCGACTAATTGTATATAACTGTACATTGGATGAATTATTTGATATGATTGTAAAAATAAAACTTTTTATGAAAAAAAAAAAAAAAGAATGCCAGTAAGGATTCTGATGTTGATGCTATTATACATCTCTTTGCTGATGATGTCAAATTTTTTAACACCACTGACAATACATCTACAATTCAAAAACACCTTGATCATCTAACCGCTTGGTCTAAAATTTGGCAACTACGAATCTCAACCAGCAAATGCTCAGTCCTACATATTGGAAGAAAGAACCCAATCACTAAGTACATGCTTGATGGACATTACCTCACAGATGACCCCCACCCAGTCAAAGACCTTGGAGTTTTTATATCTAAGTGCCAAAGCCCACTGCAACTATATAGCAAAAAAGGCTCTAAAAGTTGTTAACTTAATTCTCGTAGCTTCTTTTCCAAAACACCACGCTACTGACCAGAGCATATAAAACTTTGCTAGGCCAATTCTTGATTACTGCTCGCCTGTCTGGAACCCATACCATATATCTGATATCAATACGGTTGAGCGTGTCCAAAGGTATTTTACGAGAAGAGTTCTCCACCTCCGTAACCAATAAATACCTTATTCCACCAGTCTTGATATCCTGGGTCTAGAAAACTTGAACTCCGCTCTCGACAGACCTGGGTTTAGCTCATAGAATCATCCGTTATAATGTCCTTCCTGCCAATGACTACTTCAGTTTCAACTACAATAACACAAGAGCTACCAACAGATTTAAACTTAATGTCAACCGCACCAGTTTAGATTGCAGAAAACACGATTTCTGTAACAGAATTATCTATGCTTGGAATGCATTACCTGACTTTGTGGTCTCTTCTCATAACCCCAAAAGTTTTATTAAAAATCTATCCACTGTTGACCTCACCATATTCCTAAGAGGACTCTAAGGGGCGTGCATAAGAGCACAAATGTGCCTACCATTCCTGTCCTATTGTTTCCTATATATATATGCTTATACTATCTTGTTTCTCCTCATATTGTCAATTTTGTCGCATTCTTTGACAAAATGACAAAATTAGTAGACCAGAGGAATGCTGTTGATATAATTTACTTGGACTTCAGTAAAGCATTTGATAAAGTAGACCATAACCTACTACTAGATAAAGTAGAAAAATGTGGGTTAGACAGCACCACCACCAGATGGATTCGTAACTGGCTGACCAACCGCACTGAACGTGTAGTCCTCAATGGAACTACATCCACATGGAGGGAAGTAAGCAGTGGAGTACCCCAAGGCTCTGTTTTAGGCCCAGTACTCTTCATCAATGACTTGGATGAGGGGATAGATGGGGAACTCATCAAATTTGCAGAAGACACCAAGCTAGCAGGAATAGCCAAAACTCCAGAAGATAGGCTCAAGATACAGAAGGATCTTGACAGACTTGAACATTGGGCGCTATCTAACAAAATGAAATTCAACAGTGAAAAAAGTAAGGTTCTACATTTAGGCCAAAAAAACAAAATGCACCAGTACCGTATATGTACCTTGCTCAATAGTAGTACCTGTGAGAGGGATCTTGGAGTCCTAGTGGATAACCATCTAGATATGAGCCAGCAGTGCAGCAGCTGTTAAAGAAGCCAACACAGTTCTGGGCTGCATAAACAGAGGGATAGAATCAAGATCACGTGAAGTGCTAGTACCACTTTATAATGCCTTGGTAAGGCCACACTTGGAATATTGCATCCAGTTTTGGTCGCCACGATGTAAAAAAGATGTTGAGGCTCTAGAAAGAGTGCAGAGAAGAGCAACAAAGATGATTAGGGACTGGAGGATAAAACATATGAAGCGGTTGCAGGAACTGGGTATGTCTAGTTTAACAAAAAGAAGGACTAGGGGAGACATGATACAGTGTTCCAATATCTCAGGGGCTGCCACAGAGAAGTGGGAGTTGGGCTGTTCTCCAGAGCACCTGAGGTAGAACAAGAAGCAATGGGTGGAAACTGATCAAGGAAAGAAGCAACTTAGAACTAAGGAGAAATTTCCTGACAGTTAGAACAATTAATAAGTGGGCGACTTGCCTTCAGAAGTTGTGAATGCTCCAACACTGGAAATTTTAAGAAAATGTTGGATAACCATCTGACTGAGATGGTGTAGGGTTTCTGCCTCAGGGGTTGACCAGAAGGCCTCGTCCCTTCCAACTCTGATGTTATGTTATGTTATGTTATATATATGTTTATATTATCAACGCTTCTTTGTTGGAAGGGGTTTTCCCTGCCGCCTTGAAAGAGGCGGTGGTGAGATCTCCCAACCTTCCTGACCCAGCTGTTTTGGGTAATTACGTCCAGTCTCCAACCTTCGCTGTTGCGAAGGTTGTAGAGAGATGCCGTGGCACGACAATTCCTCAATATCTGGATGAAGACGCTCATCTAGACCTGCTCCAGTCCGGCTTCCGACCCGGATACAGCACGGAGACAGCTTTGGTCGCCGGTGGATGATCTCTGAGGGCTCGGGACAGGGTTATTCCTCTGCCCTGGTCCTATTAGACCTCTCAGCGCGCTCGATACCATCGACTATGGTATCTTGCTGCCGGGTTGGGGGATTGGGAGTGGAGGCACCAGATATCGGTGGTTCTCCTCCCATCTCTCTGACCGGGTCGCAGACGGTGTTGACAGGGGGCAGAGGTCACCGCGAGGGGCCTCACTTGTGGGGTCCTCAGGGTCGATTCTCTCGCCTTCTGTTCAACATCTACATGAAACCGCTGGTGAGATCATCAGTGGTTTCGGGGTGAGATACCAGCAGTACGCTGATGACACTCAGTTGTACTTTTCCATCCCTGACCACCCCAATGAAGTTGTTGAAGTGCTGTCCCGTGTTTGGAGGCCGTACGGGTCTGGATGGGGAGAAACAGGCTCAAGCTTAATCCTCCAAGACGGAGTGGCTGTGGATGCCGCACTCGATTCAGTCAGCTGCAGCCGCGCTGGCTGTTGGTGGCGAGTTATTGGCCCCAAAAGGATAGGGTGCGCAACTTAGGTGTCCTCCTGACGATCGGCTGTCGCTTGAAGATCATTTGACGGCCGCCTCCAGGGGGCCTTCCACCAGGTTCGCTTGGTTCGCAGTTGCGCCTCTTCCTTGATCGGGATGCCTTATGCACGGTCACTCATGCGCCGCTACTCTCGCTGATTACTGTAATGCTCTCACATGGGTTCCCTTGAAGTGCGCCGGAGGCTTCAGTTAGTCCAGAATGCAGCTGCTGGAAAGATAGAGGGAGCCACGAGCTCCCATGTAACACCGATCCTGCGAGGCTGCACTGGCTGCCTGTGGCTTTCCGAGTGCACTTTAAGGTGTTGGTTATGACCTTAAAGCGCCCATGGCTTAGGACCTGGGTACTTACGGGACCGCCTGCTGCTACCACATGCCTCCCACCGACCGCAGACGCCCCATAGAGAGGGACTTCAGGGTGCCCCGCCAAACAATGCCGGCTGGCGGCCCCAGGAAGGGCCTTCTGTGGGGCACCCACACTCTGGAATGAGCTTCCCCGGTTTACGCTAAAATACCCGACTGACATTTCGCGAACTAAAAACACATCTTTTTATCCGCGCGGGGCTGGCTTAAATTAGTTTTAAGGGAAATTTTATTAATTTTAAATGGGGTTTTTAGTATGGAAAATTTTAATTTCAGGCTAATTTAATAAGTTTTTAAATGGTATTTTAATTTGTATATTGTGTTGTTCTTACTTTTGCCTGTACACCGCCCTGAGTCCTTCGGGAGAAGGGCGGTATAAAAATTAAATAAAATAAATAAATAAATAAATAAATATATATTATATAATCTTTTGTGTTATGCTTGTTATGCTTGTGTATATTGTTATGACAAAATTAAATAAATAAATAAATAAATAAATCTTGGCACAAATGATCTGTCCCAAAAGGATGTACTTTCTGTGCAGAATGATTTCCAGAGCTTAGGGTATGAACTTAATAGCATAGGTTGTAGGCTTATCTTTTCAGAGGTTTTACCAGTACATAAGGAACAAAAAGGTAAAGGCCAGCGTGTAGTGGAGTTTAATGTGTGGCTAAAGGAGTGGTGTAAAAGGGAAGGCTTTGGTTTTATTAGTCATGATGTCTGCAACTGGTCCAATGAAAATTGTAAAAGAGATGGATTGCATCCATCAAAGAAAGGGACTGAGTTACTTAGCAATACATTCACAGATTTTCTGGATAAACATTTAAACTGAACAGTGGGGACAGAGAATTAACTGATATAGAAAATTTCTGTCCCCAGCAATCGAAAACTAAAAGGGTTATCAGTGCATGTAACATAGATGTCTGTATGGGTAAGACTATCAACCATGCTATCAAGCAAAACCAAGCATTTAACAGTGAGTGCCGTACCATGTGCACTAAACCAACAGGTGGCAAGAAAGTAGGGGCAGTCAACACAGGTTATGTAGACAGTAAACACAAGATCAATCCAAATGGACTCAAACGTCTATACATCAATGCACAGAGTATGAGGAATAAACAGGGTGAATTAGAAATCCAAGTAAATGAGGGTAGATATGATATTGTTGCCATTAAGGAAACTTGGTGGGATGAAACTGACAAATGGAACATACAGCTAGAGGGATATAAATTATTTAAAAGAAATAGACCAAATAAAAGAGGAGGTGGAGTTGCACTATATATAAGAAATAACTACATCTCTACAGAAATAGAGCACAACAATGATGAAAATCATCTTGAATGTATTTAAATATATAAAGGGGTGAAAACGATATTGCCATAGGTCTATACTATAGGCCACCCAACCAAACAGAGGAAGTAGATGAACTTTTTGCTAGTCTAAGGTATGTAGGAAGCACATCACAGTAGTAATGGGGAATTTTAACCACCCTGACATTAACTGGGAAACAAACTGCACCAAGTGGAAGATCCTGGACTATGGGCTTTTCTTTGATTCATCTAAAGCTCCCGTGTTTTTCTTACAGGAAGAACTCTATTGTGATTTTGATGAAAGGAGTTGTAATTAAAGGGCATTGCCTGGCCTATGTCTCATAGATTCTCCTCAGGATAATCTGATAATAGACATGTAGGTAGGTGGGTAGGTAGGTGGCAGGTAGGTAGGCAGATAGATGATAGATACAGATGGATCAGTGGTGAACCAATTTTTTACTATCGGTTCTGTGGGCATGGCTTGGTGGCATGGCTTGGTGGGTGTGGCAGGAAAGATACTGCAAAATCTCCATTCACCCCACTCCAGGGGAAGAATATTGCAAAATCTCCAGAAGGATATTCACTCTGGAGCCAGCCAGCGGTTTTGCCGGTTCCTCCAACTACTCAAAATTTCTGCTACCGGGTTCTCC
>NW_026682121.1:0-10100 GCF_028640845.1 Ahaetulla prasina | reverse complement strand
TCTTGGTTTGGTAGAATTGCAATGTGTAAGATGATGTTGCTGCCCAAGTTCAACTTTTATTCGAGATGCTACCACTAAATTTGACAGAGAAAGATATTGAAGGATATCAGAAAAAACTGGATAAATTTTTAATGGTGGCAAAAGACCTAGATTAGTGAAGAAAATGTGGTATCAAAATCAAAAGGAAGGTGGATTAGAATCCCAAATTATTTAATTATTATCAGCATGGTATCCGGATAGTGGTAAAAATACTTAAAGGTGAAGATAACTATTGGAGAGACTTAGAGTTAAGGGATATAGAAATTTGGATCAAGGTGGTTTTAGATAAAGCAAATTTAAAATGTGTAAGTAGAAGTTATTATTAAAGGATTAAGTAAAATGTGGAACAAATTTGTTAAAATTTTAATTCGGATATAATCTTTTAGACAACTGAATTTCCGATTAAAAATAAAACGAATGAAGTGATTAAAGAGGAAAATATAGAAATTATTAGAGATTGATAAAAGTGGAAATGAAAGGAGGAATAAAGAAATTATTGAAAATTAGTTAAGTTGGTTTGAAAAAATACAGATAGAAAATGGACAAAAAAACTAAAGGAAAATTATTCGATAAATAGATGTGAAACTGAATTTGAATATTTAGTATCTCGATTATGAAAGATGAAATTCTAAAGGGACTCGTTAGTAGGGTTTATAAGATTATAAATTTGATGAAAATTACAAACTGATGAGGACAAATTGGGAAAAGACCTTAATATTGAAATACCAGAGTCAGATTAATGTGAATTGAAGAGTAGAAGATACTAGCGAATAGATTGATGCCACTGATGAATCAATTAATTCATAATGACCAATCAGGATTTATTAAGGGGAGACAGATGAGATATAATATGAGACAAATTGTAAATTTACTTGAATATTTGGAAGGAAACAGCCAGGTTTCAGCAGCATTCCTCTTTTTGGATGCCGAAAAAGCTTTTGATAGATTGGATTGGCAGGTTTTGTTTAAAGTAATAGAAAAATGCAATTTGGGGATTATTTTATTCAAGCAATTAAGGCTATATATCAAAAGCAAACAGCTCAAATAATAGTAAATGGTGGATTAACAGAATCTTTCAAGATTGAGAAAGGGACTAGACAAGGATGTCCCTTGTCACCATTATTATTCATTCTAACTTTGGAAATATTATTGAGTAAGATACGTGGTTTAGATCGAATAAAAGGAATTAGAATTAAAAATCAAGATTATAAATTAAGAGCGTTTGCAGATGATTTGGTTGTTTCTTTATCTCAACCAATACATTCAGCTGTATATTTGATGGAGACAATTGATCAGTATAGTAAGGTATCTGGGTTTAAAGTGAATCAACGGAAGACAAAAATGATAATTAAAAATATGAATACACATCAGAGGGAAGAATTAGAAAGAATAACTGGATATGAAGTAGTTAAAAAGGTTAAATACTTAGGAGTATACATTACAGCATCGAATGTAAAATTATATAAAAACAATTATGAGGTATTGTGGGGAAAAGTAATTAAAGAAATGGAGAAATGGAAGAAGTTACAATTATCATTGTTGGGAAGAGTGGCAGCTATAAAAATGAATGTTTTGCCTAGATTTTTATTTTTGTTTCAAATGATTCCAATTTTGAAGAAAGATGCAAATTTACAAGAATGGCAAAAATTAATAAATTTGTATGGAAGGGTAAAAACCGAGGATAAAGTTAAAATAATGCAAGACGTCAGGGAAAGAGGGGGTTTAAAAATGCCTAACTTGAAATTGTACTATGATGCAGCTGTTTTAACTTTAATTTCTGATTGGATTAATTTAACAGAGGAAAGGATTTTGAATATAGAAGGTTATGGTTTGTTATATGGATGGCACGCATATGTAATATATGACAAGAAAATTGATAAGACATTTAAGAATAATATGGTCAGAAGTGCGTTGTTGAGGATTTGGAAAAAATATCAATATAAGTTAGATGGAAAGAAACCAATATGGACCATCCCCAGACATATGATAGAGAATATAAATATATTACAAAAAATGGAAGTTATCACTTACAAAGAGCTTTTGACTATGGAAAAAGGGGAATTACAGTTAAAATCTAGGCAGAAATTGAGGGATGAAGGAAGAAATTATACATGGTTTCAGTATGGACAATTGCAATCTAGATGGAAAATAGATCAGAAAATTGGTATAAGGCAAAGTGATGATAATCTGGTAAAACAAATAAAAGATCAAGGTCAACAGCATATAAAGAGATTATATAATGTATTGGTTGAAATTGATTCAGAAATGGAGTTGGTTAAAGATTGTATGGTAAAATGGGCACAAAATTTTCAACAACCTATAATGTTAGAAACATGGGAAAAAATTTGGGTGAGGAATGTTAAATTCACGCAAGCACAAAATTTAAGAGAAAATTTTTATAAAATGTTTTATAGATGGCATTTAGATCCTAAAAAACTGTCATGTATGTATCCAAATGTGAAAGCAAAATATTGGAGATGTGATTGTGAGGATGCTACCTATTATCATATATGGTGGACTTGCAAAAGTTAAAGCCTTTTGGATTAAAATATGGTGGATTATGCAGAACATTTTGAAAAGAAGATCAAGTTTGTTCCACAGTTCTTTTATTAGGAATAATCTCAGATTGCACTGTTATAGAGACAAAACTGATTCTGAATTTAATAACTGCTGCAAGATTATTGATTGCACAATATTGAAGAAAGAAGACTTACCTACAATTGGAGAATGGATTAGTAAAGTATCAAATTTAGCAGAAATGGCAAAATTTCTGCCTACTTGAAAGACTGTACACAAGAAAAATATATTTTGGAATGGAGGAAGTGGATTGATTATATTCAAAATAAGTATCAGATTAAAAAATATCAATTAGTTTTTGAGTGAAGTTAGGAATTATTATGTATTAGTTTAAGAAAGAAGGGAATTGATAGTGTGATGGTGTGAAATGGAATATGTTTTATGTTATATTTTAGATTATGTTTGTTAGTTACAATACCCTGTATTCTGTTCTGGGAAGTCTCGGGGAAGGAGGCGGGAAGGGAAGACTATTGGTTGCCATTGTACAGGAATAATGGTAGAATTAAACAAGTTGGAATGGTGTAATGTCGGGACTGCTCGCAAACACTCCCGAAGGAAAGGGTAAGGAAAGAGGAGTAAAGAAGGAAGAAAGTAGGTAGGGAGGTGGGTAGGGAGGAAAGAAGGAGGAGAAGAAAGGATAGGAGGAGGAGAAGTAGGAGAAGATAGAGGTTAGAGAAGGATGGTAGTGAGAAGTGGGAAAGAGGAGGGGAAGTAGGAAAGCGAGGAGAAGGTGGTGGGGGAAGTTTAAGAAGGATGAGAAGGGAAGAAAGGATTAAAGGGGGGAGTGGCAGTCGAGCAGCCCTGATTGAGTATAATTTGACTATAGGACTGATTGTTGGATAAGTGATTGTATTGTACACTGGTCAAATTGTGGGAATTATTATGGAAAAATAAAAAAAAAATTTGCAAAAAAAAAAATCATTAAAAAAGGACAACAAAGAATGTTCTTTGTGCACCAACTCAGAAAGCTCAAACTGCCCAAGGAGCTGCTGATCCAATTCTACAGAGGAATTATTGAGTCTGTCAATTGCACCTCTAGAACTGTCTGGTTCGGTTCTGCAACCCAACAAGAAAAACACAGACTTCAGAGGATCATTAGAACTGCAGAAAAAATAATTGCTACCAACCTGCCTTCCATTGAGGACCTGTATACTGCACGAATCAAGAAGAGGGCCGTGAAAATATTTGCAGATCCCTCGCATCCTGGACATAAACTGTTTCAACTCCTACCCTCAAAACGACGCTATAGAGCACTGCACACCAGAACAACTAGACAGAAGAACAGCTTTTTCCCGAAGGCCATCACTCTGCTAAACAAATAATTCCCTCAACACTGTCAGACTATTTACTGAATCTGCACTACTATTAATCGTTTCATAGTTCCCATCACCAATCTCTTTCCACTTATGACTGTATGACTATAACTTGTTGCTGGCAATCCTTATGATTTATATTGATATATTGACCATCAATTGTGTTGTAAATGTTGTACCTTGATGAACGTATCTTTTCTTTTATGTACACTGAGAGCATATGCACCAAGACAAATTCCTTGTGTGTCCAATCACACTTGGCCAATAAATTCTATTCTATTATACCTTACAATACCGTTCATGTTAACCATATTTGGATGTGTCAACGCTTCTATTGTTGAAAGCCACATTGGTATTTCCATATAATGTGTTTCTTTCTCTCTCCTATACTGTTAACAAGCCATTTCTTACACAATGTCTCTGGAAGTATCCATAATATCCTATTTTTGCCATACCATAAGAAGGCATGCCAGCCTAGTTGCAAATCATGTCCTTCTAAAGTCAATAGCCTTGTATTTCTCAGTAAAATCCATTCTTTAACCCAAGTTAACATCGCTTGGGATAAAGTTCCCAATTTGGTAGACCAAATCCTCCTCTAATCTTAGGATCTTGAAGTAATTTAATATTAATTCTTGCTTTTTTCCTTTGCCATATATATTTCCACATCATTTTATTCAAACTCTCAAAATATTTTTTCTCCAATTTTATCGGAATAGTTTAAAAAACAAAAATTCTTGGCAGTACATTCATTTTGATTAACGCTATTCTTCCCGTTAATGATAGTTGCAGATCTTTCCATTTTTCCAAGTCTATTTCAATTTGATTTCTCAGTTTATAGTAGTTATCTTCCTTTACTGCAATGCATCTGGAGGTTAATTGGATGCCCAAATATTCCACTTTCTTCACTATTTGAATATCTAACTTCTGCATTAATTGCTTCTTTTGTTTTTCTCTCATATTTTTAACTATCATTTTTGTCTTGTCTTTATTTATTTTCAATCCAGCTACTTCTCCATATTCCTCTATTTGCTCCATTAACTTTGGGCCCATTTCTATTGGTTCTTCCATAATGAATACTAAATCATCCACAAATGTTGAAGCTTATATGCTTCTCTTTAATTTTCATTCCTTTTAATTCTTTATCTTGTCTTATTTTTCTGTTTAAAATTTCTAGCATCAAGATGAATAACAATGCAGTTAATGGACATCCTTGTCTAGTTCCTTTCTGATATCTACTTTCTCTGTCATTTCACCATTTATTATTACTTTTGCTGATTGGTCTTTCTATATAGTCTTAACCATTTATTTATAAATCTATCCCCAAAGTCCATCTTTTGTAATTGTATGGTCATAAATTGCCAATTCACATTATCAAACGCCTTCTGCGCATCTAAAAATAACAATGCCATTTGTTTTTCTGAATGTGCTTCATAATATTCCAATGTATCCAATATAATTCGTATATTGTCCCTAATTTGTCTTTTAGGCAAAAAACCCCATTTTGATCTGAATGTATAAATTCATTTAGCAACCTCTTCAATCTTTCCGCCATGATTGATGCAAATATTTTGTAATCTGCATTTAATAGTGGAATTGGTCTATAATTCTTTATTTGTTGTAAATCTGTTTCTTCTTTTGGTATAAGAGTTATATATGCCTCCATCCACGAATTCGAAACATTGGCTTCTATTAATAAATCATTAAATACTTGTAACATTTTATTGCAATTTTTATATAATTCTACTGGTAGTCCATCTGGTCCCGGGGTTTTTCCATTCTTCTGCCTTTTAATTCCCTCCACCAATTCCATCATTGATATTCTTTCTTCTAGTGCTTTTTAAAATTCTTATGGTATTTTAGGAATTATTGCTTTTTCCAAATATTGTTCTATTTCCCTTCTGATATCTGCTCTTGTTGATATAGTTTCTTGTAATATTCCTCAATTATTATTTTTTTCTTTTCCTCATTTCGATAACATATCTTTCCATCTTGATCTAGTAGTTGAGTTATCAATTTCCTTTCTTTTTCCTTTTTCATTTTCTATGCCAGTCATCCTCCTGGTTTATTTGTGTTTTCAAATATTTTTTGGCTTTGTTGATTTTATTTTCCTTGCTAAGTCTTCATCCTCAATTAAGTTCATGTTATGTTTTTTCAAGTCCATTCAGTTTTTAAATTTTTTATCTGAAATCTTTGAAGGGGAAAAACTGATGTTAAATAATAGTCATTAAACATGTGAAAATCACTTAAGGGGACTCTGCTCAAGCCCCCGTCGAGTCCAGCTGTTGAGCAGGGGTTGTCTGACATTTCTTCAGTTGTCTCTTACAGCAACAGCCTTGGTCTCCACGTCTTATAAGCCACCAAAGTCACCAGGCTCACAGTGAAGCATGGGCTGGGGCGGGGGGGGGCAGCATCCTGCTCTGGGGCTGCTTTTCTTCAGCTGGAACTGGGGCTCCAGCCAAGGCGGAGGGAATTATGAACAGATCCAAGGATCAGTCAATTTCGGCACAAAACCTTCCTGCCTCTGCTAAAATGCTGAAGATGAAGAGGAATTTCCCCTTTCGGTGCCACAAGGACCCAAAGCAGGCCTCCAAAACAAAAGACAACAATGGCTGCACTAGAAGAAGATCAAAGGAATGATCCGGGCTCTGAATCCAATTGGGGACCTGGGAGGGGACCGGAAGAGAGCTGGGCACAGGAGAAGACCCCCTCCCCAGTCTGAAAAATGTATACAATAACAACAACAACAACAGAGTTGGAAGGGACCTTGGAGGTCTTCTACTCCAACCCCTTGCTCAAGCAGAAAACCCTACACAATTTCAGACAAATGGTTATCCAACCTCTTCTTAAACACTTCCAGTGTTGGAGCATTCACAACTTCTGGAGGCAAGTTGTTCCACTGATTCATTGTACTAACTGTCAGGAAATTTCTCCTTAGCTCTAAGTTGCTTCTCTCCTTGATGAGTTTCCACCCATTGCTTCTTGTCCTCCCCTCAGGTGCTTTGGAGAAGAGATTCGCTCCCTCTTGTTGGTGGCAGCCCCTGAGGACACGGCTGTCCTGTCTCCCCTCGTCCTTCTCTTCATGAAACTAGACATGCCCAGTTTCATATGTTTTAGCCTCCAGTCCCCTAATCCTCTTGGTTGCTCTTCTCTGCACTCTTTCTAGAGTCTCCACATAATAAATAATAAAATACACACACACACACACACACATATATATATATTAGATAAAATATAGACTTACATGATGACATTTTTCTGCTTAATGCTCCTCAGCGGTCGCCCCCCTGATGTTGCTGGAGTCTGGAAAAGTTAAAATAGCAGCCATGGAATATACATGTATGTATGTATGTATGTATGTATGTATGTATGTATTAGTCATGGACACTCAAAACTTTCCCCAGAAGAGTTCGATTGCTTACCTTAGGGGGGCAGGTGGTAAAGGACCGCTGAGGGGGAGGTCTTTGCCAGATGGGCGGCAAATGGCCGGCTCTTGAAGTCTTCTGCTGAAAAGCAAAGGAGACCCTGAGGATGCTGGGCCTGAGCACAGGGAAAACCCTCCAGCCCAGTTAATTCAGGCACCCTGAAGGTCTTTCTCTCTACTGATACTGTTTCCTTCTACTTAGTGACAAATAATAAAATAAAATAAAATAAAATAAATATTACATACCTCAGTGTTTCCCCAAAGGACCGGCTGTTCTTCAGGAACCACTGGAAAAAAAATAGACTTCTTTAAAATCACAAACTTATTGACTATGAAGAAAGTTGTTCAGTTTCACAGCAGCTTTGTTTTTTATTCCCAAATATTAGGTGCCAGCTGATATTTCTGGCATCTAAACTCTTTACACTTGCTGCTAAAGTTAAATAGTTAGTAAATCTGTTGTTTTTAATTCTCTCCTACCTCTGTTTCTTTGAATAAGCTTTTTCTTCATCCTGTGAAGGAAATTGCCAGCCATTTTTAGAGAAAGCCGTTGAGAATGAGCCAGGACAGCCCAGCCAAGGTTCTATGACACGTGCTGCGATGTCATCATCTTTGAACCCGCTCTGGGGAGATGCCAGGGGTGCCCCCTCCAGCAACTCTGGACCTTCCTTTCAATAGGGAGGATCACACCCGCTAACAGAGAGATCCTGAGAGGTCTCAGGCAAAGTCTGTGGAATAAAAAGCGGAAATGGGGGGAGGGGGTGAAAGATGGAGGGAAGGCCCCCCGAGGCTCCCAGGGGAACTGAGCCCACAGAATGTTCCTCAAAGTGCTAATATTGGAATATTATTATATACAATATTAATTAATTATATTATATTACACAATTAATGATATTAATTAATATTGTACTGCAAACGAGGGCATACAAACCCTTTGCTAGACCAGTTTTCGAATACAGCTCATCTGCCTGGAACCCACATTGTATATCGGACTTTAAGACAATTGAGGGAGTCCAGAGGTATTTCACGAGAAGAGTCCTCCACTCCTCTGCTCTCAACAGAATCCCTTCTGCCACCAGGCTTGAAATGTTGGGCTTGGACAACCTAGAACTATGTCGCCTTCGGTCTGACCTAAGCGTAGGACACAAAATTATCTGCTCCAACGTCCCACCTGTCAATGACGACTTCAGCTTCAACCGCAATAATACACGAACACACAATAGATACAAACTTCAGGTTAACCGCTTCAAACTCGATTGCAGAAAATACGACTTCAGCAACCGAGAGGTCAATGCCTGGAATCCACTACCTGACTCTGTGGTTACATCCCCAAACCCCCAAAACTTTAACCTTAGACTGTCTACTGTTGAGCTCACCCCATTCCTAAGAGGTCTGTAAGGGGCATGCATAGGAGTCCTAGTGGACAACCATTTGGATATGAGCCAGCCGTGTGCAGCAGCTGCCAGAAAAGCCAACACAGTTCTGTGCTGTATAAAGAGAGGGATAGAATCAAGATCACGTGAAGTGTTAATGCCACTTTATAAGGCCTTGGTAAGGCCACACTTGGAATATTGCATTCAGTTTTGGTCACCACAATCTAAAAAGGATGTGGAGATTCTAGAAAGAGTGCAGACAAGAGCAGCAAAGATGATTAGGGGACTGGAGGCTAAAAGATATGAAGAACAATTGCAAGAACTGGGTATGTCTAGTTTAATGAAAAGAAGGACTAAGGGAGACATGATAGCAGTGTTCCAATATCTCAGGGGTTGCCACAAAGAAGAGGGAGTCAAACTATTCTCCAAAGCACCTGAAGGCAGGACAAGAAGCAGTGGGTGGAAACTAATCAAGGAGAGAAGTAACTTAGAACTAAGGAGAAATTTCCTGACAGTACAATGAATCAATGGAATGGAACAACTTGCCACCAGAAGTTGTAAATGCTCCAAGACTGGAAGTTTTTAAGAAGATGTTGGATAACCATTTGACTGAAGTGGTGTAAGGTTTCCTGCCTGGGCAGGGGGTTGGACTAGAAGGCCTCCAAGGTCCCTTCCAACTCTGTTGTTGTTGTTGTTGTTGTTGTTGTTGTTAGCGCACCAACGTGCCTGCCGCCTCTGTCCTACTGTTCCCATTTATTTGTATCCCTTTCCTGTATTCATAATCATGCTTATACTTATATCGGTTATCTTATATACACTTGACAAATAAATAAAATAAATAAAAATAAATAAATTATGAAGGCTGCAGTGGTTTGTTGCAGACCCTAGAGAGGACCTTTCAATTTCTCTCTCCAAGATTAAAGGGATCCAGTGGATCACTCAGCTCCCTCTCAATCCATCCTCTCCCCTCCCTCTGTTTTCCATCCTGGATCCTCAAGCCCACTCCTCAGAAGAACTGACAGTCTTCCCTTAATTTCCTTGGAGATTTATTCTGTGAGGTGGGACATTGGAGGCAGACGGGGCAGCTGGGAAGGAGAGATATTGTCCGGTCCATCATCCTTGGAGTTTTCATATCCAATGATCTAAGTGCCAAAGCCCACTGCAACTACATCGCAAAACAGGCTTTAAGAGTTGTAAACCTAATCTTGCATAGCTACTTCTCCAGAAACACTACACTACCAACCAGATCTTATAAAACATTTGCTAGTCCAATTCTTGAATGCAGCTCGACTGTCTGGAACCCATACCACATTTTGGACATCAATACATATCCAGAAATATTTTACAAGAAGAGTTCTGCATTCCTCTGAATACAATAAA
>NW_026682120.1:0-29466 GCF_028640845.1 Ahaetulla prasina | reverse complement strand
CCAGTTATAACTGACAAAACTGAAGGGGAAATTTTAGCCTGTTTATGCTAGTTCTGCAAGACCAGTGAAATGTGGATAAATATATCTGCTAAAGCGTATGTATCTCTGCTGCTGGCATTATTGCAATCATGCTAATTATTCAATATTCTAAAGGGAATATCTATACTCCAATGACTTTCATATATATGCCTTTCATATATTTTATAGAGTTTGGATCAGATTTAACATGGTACATTTATAATAAGTTGTGCAGATCTCACTTGGAAGAAATAAAGCTCAGAATTTCACTAATCTGAAATGAACAACAGTTTAATCAGTTGAAATTGTAAACAGTGATGGCTCATATCCAACATTCCTCAATCGTATCAAAAATGTTAATGACTCAACACACATAGACTCCACAGAAGAAAACAACGACCTAACACATGTGGACTTTACAGAAGATAATGTTGAAAAAGCCCTTCGCAACCTGAAACCATCATTATCTATTGGACCAGATGGACTATGTGCATACTTTTTAAAAAAACTTTCAATTAATATAGCTGAACCCCTAAGCATTATCTTTAATAAAGCCTTCAAAACTAGTTCCCTTCCAAAACTCTGGTCTCTAGCCACAGTCATCCCTATCTTCAAAAAAGGAGATCCATGCCTTGTTGAAAATTACAAACCTATCTCTATGTTGTGTCTCATGCAAAGTAATGGAATCCATCATAAACCAATCCATTACACTCCATCTCGAAACAAACAACCTTCTCTCTAATAAACAATTTGGTTTCAGAAAAAAAAAGTCTTGTAATCTACAACTTCTCCACTGCAAAAACATATGGACTACAAACCTTAATCAAGGAAAAGCAATAGATGCAATCTACATAGACTTCTGCAAAGCTTTTGATTCAGTAGTACATGATAAACTACTCCTCAAACTAAAATTCTACGGCATTTTGGGACCTCTTCACAATTGGATAAATGCCTTCCTGTCAAACAGACAACAAGTGGTCAAAATTGGCAACGCTATATCTAATCCTGTTCCTGTCAAAAGTGGCGTTCCCCAAGGTAGTGTTCTTGGACCAACACTCTTCATACTATACATAAATGATCTCTGCGACCTCATCTCAAGTTATTGTGTTCTCTTTGCTGATGATGTCAAACTATTTAATACCACTAATAATACTTCTACCCTTCAAGAAGACCTCGACTTAATTTCCGATTGGTCTAAAACTTGGCAACTCCAAATCTCAACCAGCAAATGCTCAGTCTTACATATTGGAAAAAAGAACCCTAATATCAAGTACAAACTTGATGGACATTACCTAACTGACGACCCCCTACCTGTCAAAGACCTTGGAGTTCTCATATCAAATGACCTTAATGCCAAAGCCCACTGCAACTACATAGCAAAAAAGGCTCTAAGAGTTGTAAACCTAATTTTACGCAGCTTCTTTTCCAAAAACACTAAACTACTAACTAGAGCATACATTTGCCAGACCTATTCTTGAATACAGCTCATCCGTCTGGAACCCATACCACATCTCTGACATAAATTCAATAGAACGCGTCCAGAAATATTTTACTAGAAGAGTTCTTCACTCCTCCGAAAACAACAAAACACCTTATACCAACAGACTTGAAATCCTGGGATCAGAAAACTTACAACTCCGTCGACTTCGACATGACCTGTGTTTAACACACAAAATCATCTATTGCAATATCCTTCCTATAAAAGACTACTTCAGCTTCAATCGCAATATTACAAGAGCAAAAAATAGATTCAAGCTAAATGTCAACCGCTTCAAATTTGATTGCAGAAAATATGACTTCTGTAACAGAGTTGTTAATGCTTGGAACTCATTACCTGACTCCATAGTCTCTACTCAAAATCCCAAAATCTTCAACCAAAAACTGTCTACTATTGACCTCACCCCATTTCTAAGAGGGCTATAAGGGGCGTGAATAAGAGCACAAACGTGCCTACCATTCCTGTCCTATTGTTCCCTTCATCATATCAAATTGATATAGTTGATGCATATTTTTATACATATATGTATATTTTCTTCAAAATACGTTGTTTTATTTATAACAATTGTTTGTGTATTCTGTTGTGACAAAAGAAATTTTAAAAAAACACCAAATTGTTAATGAAAAAATTAGAAAATCTGTCTAGTGCCACTCAAGAGGCAGTAATATACTATTCTTCATTAAACCTATAGATTGCTACCAGTAGTCTTCAACTTATGAACTTCAACAGTTCATTCAGTGACTGTTCAAAGTTACAATAGCACTGAAAAAAAGTGACTTACGACCATTTTTCACGCTTACGACCGTTGCAGTATCCCATGGTCATATGATCAACATTCAGAAACTTGGCAAGTGACTCATATTTATGAGGTTTGTAGTGTCCTGGACAGTGGTGAAATGTAAAATTTGTTACTACCGGTTCTGTGGGTGTGGGTTGGGGGGTGGTAATATGACTGGGTGGGCGTGGCCAACTATATATATATATATATATATACACAAACATACTTTTAAAAGCATTTTTTCCACAACCTCTTCAGCCAAAGAGGTTGTAGAAAAAATGCTTTTAAAAAGCTCCTCTGATGATCCCAGTTGAGTTGCCTGATCGTCAGAGGCTTTTCTTTTAAAAGCATTTTTTTTATCTTTAAAAGAAAAGAAAACCCTCTGATGACCAGGCAACTCAGCTGGGATCGCCAGAAGAGCCTTTTAAAAGCATTTTTTCTATAACCTCTTTGGCCGAAAAAATGCTTTTAAAAGGCTCTGATGATCCCAGCTGAGCCGCGCAATCATCAGAGGCTTTTCTTTTACTTTTAAAAGCATTTTTTTGGCCAAAGAAAAAATGCTTTTAAAAGTAAAAAAACCCCTCTGATGATCACGTGGCTCAGCTGGGCATGGGGGGGCAGGGATTTTTGCTACCAGTTCTCCGAACTACCCACCGCCATCGCTACCGGATCGGGCAATCCAGTCCAAACCAGGAGCATTTCACACCTGGTCCTGGGGTTATGCGATCACCTTGTATGACCTTTTGACAAGCAAAGTCAATAGAGTAGCAAGATTGACTTAACAATTGTACTACTATTTGAACCACTGCAGTGAATAATCATTATGGGCAAGGTAGCACATCACAGAAGTGTGAAAGTTCTAGAAATTGTTACACTAAATAGAAAATCTGCTGGTTTGAAGGAACATTGATTTTATCTAAATTAAAGTAAAGTAATTAAAGCGTTCAACCAGTGACACATCCGGTTGGTGATTTATATTGCTTCTTCATATAGTATTAATACTAGTTTTCAAGTGTTCAAATTTGAATTTACAGATATTTATAGATGAAATAAATTAGTATGAAAAAAGAAAGACAATTCTAAGTCTATCTTACAAACAATGCATATTTTGGTATATAGATCTCAGACTCACGATAGACTATCTCCATTTGAAAAATTGCAGGGGAAAATCCTCCTTTATTTATGAATATTTTATCCATGCTGGAATCATACATTAATAAAATAACATGTTCAATATGGCAGCACAGTCACAACAGCTTCACAAAATATATTTCAATTTTCATTTGCAAAGTGTGTCAGGAGAGGAGAGAAAGTGTGTGACATGAATGAATCCAGTTCAGTGCAACAGAGCATGAATTAAACAAAATAATATAGTTGCCTGAGGCATCTGATTTGTAGTTCCAGGGAAGGGCAAAATAATAAGAGAACAGAGGCTAGCAGATCAGTGTCAATTTATTATATCTGCAAATAAAACAACTGTGACACAAGAAAGAAAAGACAATATCAATGGTAATAGGCACCTTGGGTACAATCCCAAAACATCTGGAGCACCACTTGAACGCCATCAGTACTGACAAAATCACTATCAGTCAATTGCAAATGGCAGCTTTGCCTGGAACAGCTTACATCGTATGACAAATATCTGCTCATCTAAGTTCCTTGAGAAGGACTCAGTAAGTGGACAAAAACACTTAATCCCATCCAAACATATGGCTGATGGTGTAACTAATCATCACCATCATTTTATTGCCAGTGAGAGAAACATAGGGAATCTTCTTCCTGAGATTCTCCCAAAATCCTTACTGAGAAATCTGAACTATTCTTTGCAAAGGACCCATTTGCTATCTTCTTTGAGCAACTATTTAAGCCAACTTTGGTGGGGGGAGGATTATTTAGATAAGCAACTGAATGTACAGAAGAATCTTTTCAAACTAAAGCCTACTCATTTATTTAAAATTATATAGCTGCCCATTTCACACTTGTGACTCTTCTGACTCCCATAGTTTCCTAGAAAAGCAGTAACTGGGTAAATCACATTTATATATGTGATGTATATGTCTTTGAATAAAAGTAGAGTAGAATAGAATAGAATTAGGAATAGAACTGGAAGGGACCTTGGAGGTCCTCTAGTCCAGTCCCCCTGCTCAAGCAGGAGAACCTATACTGTTTCAGATAAGTGGCTGTCTAGTCTCTTCTTAAAAACCTCCAGTGATGAAGCACCCACAATTTTTGAATGCAAGCTGTTCCACTGGTTAATCGTCTTCACTGTTGGGAAGTTTCTCCTTAATTCCAGGTCGCTTCTCTCCTTGATTAGTTTCCATCCACTGTTTCTTGTTCTGCCCTCAGGTGCTTTGGAAAATAAGTTGACCCTCCTGTTGTCTGTGATAGCACCTCAGATACTGGAATACTGTTATCATGTCACCCTTAGTCCTTTTCTCTAGACAAGCCAAACCCATATTGTAATGTATGTTTAAATGTTTTGGCGGGAAACAAGCACGTTGCTGATTGGTTGAAGCCGCCGGTTAAACTGTATATAAGGAGAGGTTTTTCCCCAGCCCGGTCGCTGGGTTCACCATATATTAAAGAGCTGTTGTCACTACCCTGGTCTCCAGCCTCGTTACTTCCCGAACTTAACACTGGCAACGAGGATGGGATCTCGAGGTTAAGAGCACCAGGAACGAGCTGAACGCACGAAAGAACCGAACCCAGCAAAGCTCAGGGCGGAAACGCAGCGATGGCCAGCTACACTCCGCCCGCGCCGTTTGACCCATCCAGGGAGAAATGGGGAACGTACATGACCCGTTTCGAGAGCTTCCTCGAGGCAAACGAACTGCAAGGAGTTCCAGACAACCGCAAAAGGGCGTATTTCCTGAGCCACTGCGGTCCCGAGGTCATCGACATCGCGGAAGCCCTGGCAGAGCCAACGGTATCGTGGCAAACTCTGCAAAATCTATTGAAGAACCATTTAGCCAACACCGTCCAAATATGTGCAGCGTTTTGAATTTGGAGAGCGCAGACAGCAAGAGGCGAATCCATCAGCGATTACATGGCCGCCCTGAGGAAGCCTCCAAGGATTGTGGGTACGAGACTTGGATGAGGAGCTGTTAGAGCAACTCATCCGTGGGGTCAGAGACATCATTCGTTTGAGGCGGCTGCTATCAAAAAGCAATCTATCTGGCAAACGCCTGGAGCGCTCTGGGCGAAGCCAGAGCTCATGAGATGTCCACCCAAGCGGAAACCTAAAGCCACTCACGCCAACGGCGGCGAAATCAACCCCGGTCCACAACGAAGAAATCCAGACCGAATCAGACGGCGAGGATGAGGAAGGAGTTTGTCTCACCGGGAGAAGGGGCAAAGAAGACCGGGATGAATGCGGAAGTTGCGGAGGGCAACACCAGCGTCAACAATGCAAGTTCAAGGACGCTACATGTCGGCGGTGCGAGAAGAAGGGGCACCTGGCTCAAGTCTGTCGAGCACCCCAACCTTCCCGCCGAAAATTCAAACCAACCAATCAGAGCGCGGGATCGGCTAGGCGACCCGTGATTGGTCAAAACAAAAAGGGCGCGAATTCAAATCGAACGACCGTGATAGTAGGCCGTGCAGCAACCCGTGTAGAGAAGAAAATCTTCACAAAACCGAAAATCGAAGGAGTGCCGTGCCGACTAGAAGTGGACACAGGGTCAGCGATCACAATCATGTCCTGGGACACTTTTGCGAAAGCTTTGCCGAAAATCGTAAGCAGCGCAAACTGCAAACACAGCGACTAGAGTTCACGACTATCAAGGGAATCGCATCCCTGTTCGAGGGACCACCTCCGTCCGCGTCGAGTACGGACCACACAAGAAGACCCTGCCCATCACGATAGTCGAAGGGGCCCTGCCAAGTTTGTTGGGACTAGATTGGTTCCGTGCGTTGGGCATGGGAGTGACTGGCATCTACAGAAATGACTTTAACCTAAAGGACACACTCATGGACGAATTCGAAGATGTTTTCAAGGACTGCCTGGGCAAGTACAAGGGGACCCCTATTTCCTTCAATTTAGACCCCCAGGTAGCCCCCATACGGTTAAAAGCAAGGAGGGTCCCTTTTGCCCTTAAACCCAAGATTGACAGGGAGATAGACAAGCTCATCAGTCAGGGGATACTGGTGCCAGTCGATCATGCAAAGTGGGAGACGCCAATCGTCACCCCAGTGAAACCAGATGGGTCAGTTAGAATCTGCGCTGACTACAAGGCAACGTTAAACAAAGCCTTGCAAAAAAGCGCTTACCCGGTCCCCGTGGTGCAACACTTGCTGCACTCGCTGGGGCAAGGGCGTTTTGCCAAATTAGATTTGGCCCAAGCCTATCAACAACTGCCTGTAGAGCGCCAACACAGCGAAGCCCAGACAATTGTGACTCACAGAGGTGCTTTCAAGTGTACCCGGTTACAGTTTGGGGTGAGTGTGGCACCTGGTCTATTCAAAATTTAATGGGCGACTTCTGCAAGGGCTCCGGGGTGTCCCCTATTTTGATGATGTATTGGTATCAGAAATTTAGAAGAATTGGGGGCGTTTGAGAAAAGTTTTGGGCATTTTCCGGTCAGCGGTCTAAAGGTTAAAGTGAACAAATGCCAAATAGGTAGAATCCGTAGAGTTCTTGGGCTACAGAATAGACAAGGAGGAATTCACCCACTGAGAGCAAGGTCAAGGCAATAAGAAAGGCTCCAGCGCCCAAAAACAAAACAGAGCTACAGGCATTCCTGGGTCTAGTGAACTTTACGCTTCTTTTAAAAATAAGGCAACCATTGCCGAGCCGCTACATAAGTTACTGGGAAAGAATACTGCTTGGTCTTGGGGAAAGTCGAAGCTAGGGCTTCAAGCAGTGAAAAACCTACTCGAGCGATAGCTTACTGATCCAGTATCATAGCACAATGCCATTGGTATTAGTTTATGCTTCCCCACGGGTGGGGCTGTGCTCAGCCACAGGCTTCAAATGGCACAGAAGCCCCAATAGCCTTCTACTCCAGAGCGATGTCCTCGACAGAGAGGAACTATAGTCAGTTGGATAGGAAGCTCTAGCTATAGTGTCAGGGTAAAAGTTTCACGAATCGTTTTGGTAGAGACTTTGAAATTGTTACAGACCATAGACCGCTGTTAGGGTTACTGGCTGGCGACCGCCCAACGCCTGTGGCACTTTCGCCCCGATTGACCCGATGGACTATCTTTTTAGCCGCCTACTCCTACAAACTGCAGCATCGGCCAGGAAAAGAGTTGGGGCATGCGGACGCATTAAGCAGATGCCCACTACCAGGGGCGATCGAGGACCCCACTCCGGGGACGCCCATACTGTTAATTGACTCTCTGGACTCTGGCCCAGTCACGTCTAAGGAGGTGGCTCGGGCGTCATACCGGGACATTACTTTGAGAACTGTACTTGGTTGGGTACAAAGAGGGTGGCCCGCTGCGCCGGGCGAGCGTTTTAAAGAGTTTGTAAAGAAACGTGGGGAACTTTCGGCTCAAGGGGGGTGCCTGCTATGGGGGGATCGAGTGGTGATCCCAGAGAAATTGAGGAAAAGGGTGTTGGACCTCCTCCACGAGGGTCACCCAGGGATCGTAAGGATGAAGGGTCTAGCGAGAAGCTATGTGTGGTGGCCCTTAATGGACTCGGAAATTGCTGAAAGGGTAGGGAAATGCCAGGCCTGCCAGGAGTCCAGACCACTACCCCCAACGGCCCCGGTTCGGGAATGGGAAAGACCCCAAGGGCCCTGGTCTAGAATCCACATTGATTTTGCCGGCCCCTTCCACGGCCAAACCTTCCTGGTAGTAGTCGATGCCTACTCCAAATGGCTGGAAATCATTCTCATGAGATCCATGACAGCCGAGGCCGTGATCTCAGTCCTACGGCACCTATTTGTAACCCATGGGTTGCCCGACACGTTAGTATCCGATAACGGCCCACAATTCACGGCAACCCAGTTTGAGGAGTACTTGGCAGAAGAGGGCATCCGGCATGCCCTCTCAGCGCCTTTCCACCCTGCGACGAATGGCCTTGCAGAGCGTTTCGTCCGGAGCGCAAAAGAGGCATTGTCCAGACTCAAGCCAGGCGACTGGCAAACAAAAATAGATGTTTTCCTGGCCGTCCAACACAGAACCCCCTGTGTCACAACCGGCAGAAGCCCAGCAGAATTATTAATGGGCCGAAAGCTCAGGTGCCCACTAGACCGTTTAAACCCAAACTATACACCGGAGGGTTACAAGGGGGGACTCGAAAAAACAAGAGGGATGGAAATAGGCGACCGAGTGTGGGCACACAACTATGGTGAAGGCCCGATCTGGGTAGCAGGAAAAATCCTAAACATAACAGGTCCAAAATCATACTTGGTGGAGTTAAAGGACGGCCGAGTATGGAGGCGCCACATAGATCAAATAAGAAAACGCATAGCCGAACAATCCGAGTCAGACCTTTCGCCGCGAGCTTAAAACATATCTATTTTTTCGAGCAGGACTGGCTTAAATAGGGTTTTAATATGGATTTTATTGGGGTTTATTTTATATTTTGTATTGTATTTTAAATTTAGGCTATTGGAATAAGTTTTTTAAATATTGTTTTTATTGAAATGTATCGTTTTTATTTTATCTGCCTGTTCACCACCCTGAGTCCTTCGGGAGAAGGGCGGTATACAAATTAAATTATTATTATTATTATTATTATTATTATTATTATTATTATTATTATTATTATTATTATTATTATTATTATTATTATTATTATTATATCAAAACAACTTATTTTATGTGCAGCTAAAACCTGAAAATAACATTTAACTCATCACAGTACTTAAACAAAATGATTCAGTTGAGATCTGTATATGTGGGACTGATTGGGGTAGATTGTAAGGGTGACACCGAAATATAATTTTATGTCATTTTATTCTATTTTATATATTTATGTATTAAATTATATTGTAACTTATCCTATAACTATTGTATTTTACCTTACTCTTATTTTAAATTGTTTGTATAAGATTTTATTGGCGATATGTGTTTGTACCTTGTGCTTTGATATGGCCTATAGGCTAATCAAAGCTATCATTTTAAACTTTATTTTATTCCAATTCCATTTTAAATTGTCTTTATCAGATTTTAGTAATAAGCTGTGTCTGGAACTCTGCACTTTGATATGGCCCAATAAAATTGATTTATTTAATCAATAAAGTAAAAGTAGAAAGTAGATCTATTGTGCAATACACAGCAAGAGAGAGATAGAAACAAAAACATTATTTTCTGCCTCTACAAAATGCTCAAGTATTTTTGGGTCTAAATTCTACAGTACACTAAAAAAAGAGTGTATGCAAAGTTAACTTCAATTACATCAGAGAACTCTGGTTCAGGTATTGATGTTCTTAAACATACCAATGTTAATAAATGAAGGTACAGGTAAAAGTTCCCCTTGCACATATGTTGTAGTTGTTCCTGACTCTAGGGGGCAGTGCTCATCTCTGTTTCAAAGCCAAAGAGCCAGTGCTGTCCGAAGAGGTCTCCGTGGTCATGTGGCTGGCATGACTGAACACCAAAGGCGCACGGAACGCTGTTACCTTCCCACCAAAGGTGGTCTCTATTTTTCTACTTGCATTTTTTGTGTGCTTTCGAACTGCTAGGTTGGCAGAAACTGCGACAAGTAATGGGAGCTCGGCCTATTACGCGGCACCAGGGATTCAAACCGCTGAACTGCTGACCTTTTGATCGACAAGCTCAGAATCTTAGCCACTGAGCCACCCTGTCCATTAATGTTAATAGATACAAAGAGATAAACTGGAATTTTTCAGGATAAAAGCATGGAATTAGTGTTTATTTCTAGAACAGTTAGATAAATTTCATTAAAATAGCAAGGCCCTGCACAATTTACAGATAGTCCTTGATATATGCTCAAGTTTTTATATTTTATTCACTTATTGAAAGAAATTCAAGAAAGCCTTGACATAAACGAACTGGTAGCAAAACAAAAATTCCTAAATATAAATTACAGTATATGGCTAAAAAGAAAATGATAAGGAAAAACAACTCACGCACTTAATGCTGATGAAATGCTTTCATCAAGAGACAGCTTTCAAGTGAAATGATTTATTTCTGCTAGGAATACTCTTGAAACCAACATAAAAAAGATCAATTATAAATGAATGTGTTGTACAATCCCTTTTAATTGATTTAGAGGCCATAGAAAACCAGTTTGCTTTTTGCTTGTGGCATCTATTTGCTACCGGGCTCCTCAAAAGACTATCAGTCATTTACAATATATCTGATCAAAATCATAAAGGCAGTTACATATTGTAAAATCCATAAACTGTCTACCTGCTGTGTCCCTGATTAGCAGCAACTTTAGGGTTAAAGCTATGGATTAAAAGCTCTGTGAAACAGCTCTGCCTTTACTGCCTTCCTAAATGCCATCAGGAAGAGCGCCTTTGAGATTTCAGGGACGGAAAAATAGTAGAAAAGTACCCTGAACGTCACAGAAAGAGGGAAACCTTCAACTCCGCCACCTTCAACATGACCTGAGTATAACTCATAAAATCATCTGCTACAATGTCCTTCCTGTCAAAGACTACTTCAACTTCAATCACAATACACGAGCACACAATAGATTTAAACTTAATGTGAACCGCTCCAATCTTGATTGTAGAAAATATGACTTCAGTAACAGAGTTGTTAATGCCTGGAATGTGCTATCAGACTCTGTGGTCTCTTCCCAAAATCCCCAAAGCTTTAACCAAAGACTATCTACTATTGACCTCACCCCATTCCTAAGAGGTCTGTAAGGGGCATGCATAAGAGCACCAGCGTGCCTACCATTCCTGTCCTAAAGTTCCCCTTGATTGTATCCAATTTGTATGGTTATTTCATGCTTATATATACTGTTCTGTTTGACAAAAATAAATAAATTTTTTTTAAAAATCCATATTTGAGCCAAATACACCAGAAGGATCTTTCTATTTGAAGAAGATGGAAGCATACAGGCAACATGTCACAAAACATATACAGGTTACTTTGAATTGTACTCAGAAGCCTACTAGGAACCAGTGCAATAATCAGAACAGTGGTAGTCAACCTGGTCCCTACCGCCCACTAGTGGGCGTTCCAGCTTTCATGGTGGGCGGTAGGGGTTTTGTCCAATACTGAAGCACTTTCCTTTTTTTTAATTTAATTGACTTTTTAAAAAAATTTCATAGCATTATTTAAAAACATTTTCATTAGGTTTTCATAAAATTCCCCGTGACAATTTAAATATGTGAAAATATACTATTTGTATCGCCTGCGCATAAGTTTCGTTCACGTTATATAAGTGAAACTAAATGGCGCTATAGTGCAACCGCAAACAAAAGAGCCTCATCCCAGAATAGCTCGTGCATCTCCCCCCACACCACCCAGCTGTAACAGACATGCATAGCTGGTAGCCGGTGCCCCCCCCATCCAATCCATGATGCGCAAGAGGCATGCGCAGACCATGATACACAGCGCATTACTGTGGAACAGGTGAGAGGTTAGAAAATTTTACTACTAACAGAGATACAAAAGTGGGGGGTTGGTATAAAAAGGTTGACTACCCCTGCCCTAGAGAATTAGTGTTATATGGCTGCAAGGGCTTCAAGTCATCAGCAAGCAGATTGCTTTTTTTAACATCAGTTGTAATTTTCAGAGACCCTTTAAAGAAAATATCAAGCGGGGTGCAGTGCAGTAGAACATCCTATAAGTCAGCGGTTCTCAACCCGTGGGTCGGGACCCCATTGGGGATTGAATGACAATTTGCCAGGGGTCGCCTAAAACCATCAGAAATATGGGAAGTATACTTGCGAGTCAAAGAATCGCGCTCCAATGGTTGACTCCACAAGCCAGCTACAGGCTCTTCAAATCGCTAGCCGAATTCGGCTTCAGGCGCGATAAATTAAAAAAGAGAGAAATCTTTGCTCTGATGTCTCCCTCTCAAGCCAGCTGCAGTCACTCCCAATCGCTAGCCTAATCTGGCTTCAGGCGTGATAAACTTAATAGGGGAGGAGTCTCCGCTTTAATGCCTCCGTCCTCAAGGCAATCGCAAGCAGTTCAGATCGCTAGCCAATATGGCTTCAGGCACGATAAATTCAAAACGAAAATAATTTTATGGTTGGGGTCGCCACATCGTGGGGAATTGTATTAAAGGGGTCGCCACATCGTGAGGAATTGTATTAAAGGGGTCGTAGCACTATAAAGGTTGAGAACCACTGCTATAAGTGAATAGGGTGTAAGGCAGAGATGGCTAACTTTTTCCAGACCAAGTGTTCAAAGTGTGTGCTTGCGCACTTCAACACCCAAAATGCAATGCATGTGGCCATGTGCACCCCCCGCACACACCCCACTCCCCGTGCATGCGCAGCAGAGACATGAAGAACAGCTGGCAGGCAGGAGGCATGGCAGAGCTGAACTGGTATGACGACTCGCATGGCCACAGAGAGGCGCTGCGTGCCACTTCTGGCACGTGTGCCGTAGGTTCGCCATCACGCGTGTAGGGTATTGTTACCAGAGCCTCCCACTCCAGGATGGGCCACAACTGGAATACAAGTTGAAACCAGACAGGAGCTCATGGGCTTATACCTTCTGAGGGACTGTACCAAAGTCCTACAGAGCCAGATGTTTCTGGAGAAATAGCAATTGCACTTTGCAGAAATATAGCTTTTTGTACACAATTTGTTCCTTCTCATTGAGTTCTTTATTCTGGGATCAAACAATACCTTGCTTTGGATCAGAGGTGTCATGTAGATGCTGAGCAGCAGAAAAAAGAAAGATGAAGCCTGACATCTCACTAATAACCAACTGCTTCCAACCATTTCTGTTTCCAACTGCTTCCAACCAACTGCTTTTAACTGTTCCAACTGCTTCCACCCAATGGCCAACCAACCGCTTCCTACCAGCTGCTTCCAATCAACTGCTTCCAACCAACCTCTTTCCAACTACTAACTGGAATTGCCTCCTCAGAAAGAGATGGAGCCCTGCAATTCACAATGCCTACTAATATCCTAAGTAATCCAGAAAGATATCATGATTAATTGTATGGAAGGCCACAGAAAAAATTTAAAAGGACAAGGAGTGGTACATTCCCCAGGAGATTGTGAGTTCTAGTCCTGCCTTGGGCATGAAAAATAGCTGGATAAATTTGAGCCAGTCATTCTCTCTCAGACTAATCCACCTCAGAGGATTGTTGTTGTGGGGAAAATAGGAGGAGGAAGGTATATTAGTAATATTGCTACCCTGAGTTATTTATAAAAATAATAAAAGTGAGATATAAATAGATAAATTTCTAGTAAGGAAATCTACTTGTATAGATTTAATATCACTCAACAAGGAAGTGTGCATACTGGCCAAAACAATATCACAGGCCAAAAGAATAAATGAACTTGATTTTGGCATATCTTTATGCTGAAGATTATCTTCCTTATTTCTTTTCTTTTTTTTCATTTTTCATTTGACCTTTTGGTGGTCTATGCCAGAGTGCTTTGAAAATAAAATCTCTCAACTATGTCTGGATTTTCAGTCATTCTCTGCTATGCTGGTTTATGGCACTAACAGGATATGAGGTTCTGTGTACATTTAAGAATCTCTGGTCAAGAAGGTTGACATGCTAACAAGAAATATGAATTGGAAAAAGATGCAATATGTTGGACATATAGTGAGCAAATAATACTTGAACCTAGCAAAAAAATTGCCTTCCTGATTTTGCCTAAGATAATTTCTAGGGTTCATGATTTTTTTATTATTTAATTCAGATTCAAAAAATTTTATGTAGGCTTGACAAGTACTCCCATGTTTTTGCTCCATATTCATTTTGTATCTAAAATAACAGTAATAACAGTAACTGTAGACACTATCTCTTCATATATCTAAAGTTACTTTTAAATATATATCTAGATATATATCTAGATATCTACTGTTAGATATATATAGTTACTGTCATATAAGAGCCATACTTATCTAAACCCAATCAGAGGGGAAACGGAAGGGAATTGCATTTATATCTAGATACCAACATAAAGGTAAAGGTTTCCCTCGCACATATGTGCTAGTCGTTGCCAACTCTAGGGAGCAGTGCTCATCTCCGTTTCAAAGCCAAAGAGCCAGCACTGTCTGAAGACGTCTCTGTGGTCATGTGGCTGGCATGACTCAACACCAAAGGCGCACGGAACGCTGTTACCTTCCCACCAAAGGTGGTCCCTATTTTTTCTACTAGCATTTTTACGTGCTTTTGAAACTGCTAGGTTTGCAGTTTCGAAACTGCTAGGTTGGCAGGGGGACAGTGGCTCAGGGGCTAGGACGTTGAGCTTGTCGATCGAAAGGTCAGCAGCTCAGTGGTTTGAATCCCTAGTGCTGCCGTGTAACGGGGTGAGCTCCTGTTACTTGTCCCAGCTTCTGCCAACCTAGCAGTTTCGAAAGATACCAACATAAATAACATGAAATTCAGTGGTGAGAAAAGTATACTTTTTACACTTAGGCAAGGAAAACCAAATGTGCAGGTATAGAATAGGTGGTACCTGGCTCAATAGCAGTAACTGTGACGTGACGTGACGTGACATTACATCACGTCTCAACTGGTAGCAGCACCTGAACTATGAATGTTAGTTTTGTTTGGCAAGTTAGCAGCATAAAATTGATTCATTTCTGGACTCAAAAGCTAAGCAAGATAAAGTCTGGTTAGTCCTGGAATGGGATTCAATTAAGTGACACTAAAGATGCAGGCTAGGCTGGGAGGACATCTCCCAGGAGTACAATGGCAACCAATGCCATTAAAACTAAAAGGAGTCAACTTTAACTAGTTTTGCTAACAGACCATAAAACTTTGGTGGTTTATTGAGCCTGAGCCTTCTGGATGATCCTCCTCTACAGGCCAAATTTTAATCTCACCTATTCAGAAATGTGGTTGACAGGGAATTTGTTTCAAGAAAATCTCTTCTATAGTAGCAAGCAGCTTTGAATACTTTGCAAAGCACATAGGGGGAAAAAATCCTTTAGAGATATAAAGTTCCTTTAAGGCTACAGTATTATTAGGGTTCAACCCTCTGCTTAATAAAAAGACTTTCTGAGGACTTGCATTTGGTTCCTTTCTTCCTTCATTTCTAGAAGAACAATTAAGATGCATCTCTTTCTCCTGGCCTTTACACATTCATAGTTTGGGTTTGCCAGATCTTTTTTCTACTTATATTTATGCAGATTTGTGTTGTTAGCAATCTTTATTATTAAACTGCAGTAAAGACAGGAAAAAAACTGAATTAAATAAATAAGAAACCAAACTGTGGCTGAAGACCTTCTCTCATACCAAGAGAAAATCACAGAAAATATTTCCATACACATCCATATGGCAAAATCTACTGTTCCGATATATTTGCTGCTCATTTAAAGCATCCTCCCCAATCTAATTCCCTCCAGATATACTGTAGTGAATGTCCCATAGTTCCCACTAAGCATACACTAGTTGAAGTCAGTACTGTATGTAAATCAAGGGTATCTATGAGTTTGGGGACAGAAGCCCTAAATAATGTGAATTTTACGATTTGGAGACCACTGTTAGCTTTCTTACAAGAGAAAGAGAGAAATCAACTTTTGATTTTGGGATTTCAGAATTAAATCTGATCTGATTAGATAAATATTGTAAGGGTTATAAAAATATAATATGAATATTGGATTATTAGAATGTTTTAAGGGGACGCAGTGGCTCAGGGGCTAGGATGTTGAGCTTGTTGATCAAAAGGTTGGCAGCTCAGCGGTTCAAATCCTTAGTGCTGCCGTGTAATGGGGTGAGCTTGTCCCAGCTTCTGCCAACCTAGCAGTTTAGAAAGCACATAAAAATGCAACTAGAAAAAATAGGGACCACCTTTGGTGGGAAGGTAACAGCGTTCTGTGCGCCTTTGGCGTTGAGTCATGCCGGCCACATGACCACGGAGACGTCTTCGGACAGCTCTGGCTCTTCTGCTTTGAAACAGAGATGAGCACCGCCCCCTAGACTTGGCAACAACTAGCACATATGTATGAGGGGAACCTTTACCTTTACCTTAGAGTGTTATAAGATAGTTTAAATATTGAATATTCATTTAAATTAGAGGGAGGTTGTTATATTATCTTTGTACTGAAAAAAGTTGGAGGTCACTTTTGTTTTATAATTGTTTGATTTTTGTTCTCACTTTTTAATTTGTCCTGTTATTTCCCCCTCACCCTTTTCTCCTTTATGTTGGCTTTTAATTTAATGTTTGTTAATGAAATATAATAAAGATATCTGTAAAAACAAAAGATGTAAAGTGAAGATGACAGCCACGATAAGCCCCAGGCCTTTTATATGTAAGAAAGAAGCAGGAATTCAATTAAGCAGCCACTCCATAATTCTTTTGCCCTCCCTTCTGAGGTACTGAGTGTCAATATTTGAACATTTTTATTTGTGGAAACAAATTCTTCTTGAACAGGGCAGTTGCTAATAAGTAGAGCAACCATATTTTTTGGGAAAAAATAAATGACAAACTTGAAAAAGGGGCAAATCTGAAAGATGTTCAAAAGGATTATTAAAAAAGTAATTGTTTATAATTTTGCTTTACAAGGGAAAATTCAAAAGCAAAACCAAGAAAATGAATAATGAAATGACATAAATCTAAAGGACAGCTTTCTGAAATAAAGGACTATCCTTTATAATAAAGTAAGTATGGTCACTGTACTAGTCAGTTGTGTACTTACTTACATGAAAAAAATGGAATCTATTTCAATTTTCTTAATTTCTTCATTACAAATAGAATTCAGCTTTTTTAATGTGCACATTTGGAAGCATGAGGACATAACATTCTTACTGCTACAGTAGAGTACATACATCATTTATTTATTTATTTATTTATTTTATTTTGTCATAACAATATATGTAGGTATCGTACAAAAAGATTATATAATATATAAACACATATATGAGTAAATATAAGGAGGTAGAAGCATATATATATATATAGGAAGAAGAAAAGAAAAACAATAGGACAGGAACGGTAGGCACGTTTGTGCGCTTATGCACACCCCTTATGGTCCTCTTAGGAATGGGGTGAGGTCAATAGTAGAGAGTTTTTGGTTAAAGCTTTTAGGATTATGGGAAGAGACCACAGAGTCAGGTAAAGTATTCCAAGCACTGATGATTCTGTTACAGAAGTCATATTTTCTGCAATCTAGATTAAAGCGGTTGATATTAAGTTTGAATCTATTGGTTGCTCTAGTATTATTGCAATTGAAGCTGAAGTAGTCCTTAACAGGAAGGACATTACAATAGATGATTCTGTGAGTTAAACTTACTTGAAAATTAAATGATAAATGATAAGTGATAAATGATAAGTGAGTTAAACTTATTTGAAAATATTTCAGTTACACTGATTGAAAAATAGAGTAATTCTCCTTCATGGAACTGCTACTCTCAGGTGTTAGATCCCATTAGCAAATATCTGACACTATTGCAACATCTTAACTTAACAGCAACATCTGGGAAGCTCTCAGCTGAAGGAAGAAAACTAACCTGTAGTAAGCCTTTCATAGTGATGGTATGACCAATATTCAAGGCTTTGCTGCCATCATGTGGACATCGACTTTATTCCAAAGCAGAAATTTCTCATTTCAGAATTGCAATTAACAATAGTTATATACAATGCCTTAAAGATAAATAAATTTGGAGTTTACAGGAGTTTTCTTTTCTTCATATGCATGAGCGAGAGCCCCCATTCATTCTTTTTAAACTCAAAAAAGAGTCATACAAAGGACTGCTCTGACAGATCTTCCTGAAAACTATATTATCAATTCACAAATGTTAACGTATAAAATATAACATTTAAGATGTTAAGCATTGTTGATCAAGTATAGATAGAGGTAACTAGGATAGTACCTCATGCCCTTGTCATCGCCTAATTGGACTACTGTAAAATAGTTACATGGGGCTGCCTATGAAGATCTACAATTGACCCTAAATGCAGCAATCCACATGTCAGTATGCGAACACTGTCCCAGCCATACTACATTTGTGTTTTTGGGCCTACCCCACTAACCAACAGGTTTTCATGTACAATTCTAAGGGTTGACTTAACCTATAAGCCACATAGCCACATAGAACCTATAAGGTTCTATGTGGCTTGGGGCCTGGGTACCTACAAGTGTTGTCGCCTGTTGGCTGCCAGCCCCTTTGACAGCCAAATCAGATGAGAAGTCAGCGGGGGAGTCAGGGCCAGCATAAAGGCAATCTGAGAGCTCCAAGGGGGAAGAGGGAATGGAGCAGGCAGAGATAAAGACAGAGCGGATGGAGAATCAACAGCTCCCAGGTCTGGAAATGGCTGATGAGGAAGAGGTGGAGCAGCTGGATCCAGTGCCTGATGCGCAGAAGGCAGAGAAGAGGGCCAGTCCTTGGGATCGAAGAGCCACCACTGCTAGTGAAGCCCCACCCTAGTTCTGGGGATAAAAGGCAGGGGGTGGAGATGAATAAATGTGGCAGACAACTATTCATCTCCCTGCCAGTCAGCCACTGATAGTCTGCACTTCTGAATCCTGTCTGGAAATTATCAGAATTCTTCTTCAAATCTGCAGCACCTTGTGAGTGTGTGAGTGTGTGTGTGTGTGCTGCTGAAAAAAAGCAAGAGCACCTTCCAGGACTTCCTTTGCAAGTGTGGATATATATAGAGAGAGAGAGAGACTCCTGGTGTGTGGGCCAGTTCAGGGGGAAAGGGAACGAGCATCACTTTCCACAGGACTTAGAGACTTTGTAGCCTGCTGTGAGAGAGCAGCTGCTGGCGCTCCTAATAAAGGGAACATTTTGTTAACTACAAAAGGCTTGTTGTGTTTCGGAGCTGGGTCAGAACAAGAAGTCTAGATTTGTTGTGGCCTGCTAGTGGCCAGCGGACATAGAAGCAGATTTGGACTGTGAAGAGGTTGGGGAGGAATAGGGGCCAGTCCTGGAGTCTGGGGAAGGCTCTGATGAGGGCTCTGCGTCAGAGGCAGAGAATGGGCCAGAGTCGTATGCCAGTTATGAGCTGCTATGGAATCAGACATCAGTGAGGCAGACGAACAGCTGGAGCCTGTTCCCAGTGTGCGCATGCGCAGAGTTGCCAGACGAAGAACAAGGGTTAACTTGGGAGTAAAGCCACAGGTAAACGATGAATGGCCCCTCCCAGAGGGAATAAAAGAGGAGCGAAAGGGGAGTGGAGTTGGCAGGAGACAATTAGTTCATTACTGCATTCTTGCCAAATATTGAAGCATCTGAAAGATATCGGCCTGGCCACTCTCCAAGCCTGATAACGGTTGGTAATTGTAAACTATCTTGAAAGACTGTGGGAGAGGAAAGACTTTGCTGGAGAGGAATTCACTGTAAATTAAATAAAAGGGGTTTATCGGGATGAGGACTCGACTTCGTGCTGCTGAGGAAGCCTAGGTCAGAACAGGATTCTCCCTTTTGCAGGATTTTCCAAACTTGGCAACTTTAAGGTAAGTGAATGTCAATTTCCATTATTCCCAGACAGCCTGATGCCTGGGAATTATGGGAACTGAAATCCACACACCTTGAAGATAGTAACATTAGAAAGTAGGTCTTTTTTTGAACAACATATCACTGTAAAATTCAACAAGGTGCTGCATATCGATCAGTCTTTTGCTGCATCTCTACAGGGCCAGTTCAAAGGCTGATAATGAATATATTTCTTTAATCTAAAATTTTATATTTAACATTGTAGCTTCTTTTTATCTTCACATTATTATTTTCTTTGATATACCCTAAAATTGATATACCCAAAGTTCCACCACAGATCAACAGACTCTAAATTACTGATACATAATTTAACATTACCTTTGCATCCTAAATTCACTTCTCAATATCCTATTAATAAAAATAGAAATATTAAACCAAAATGAAACAGTGAAAAAGCAAATCCAAACCATACGTCTTAGGTCCTTCAAATTTATTACAACTGCAATATAAAAACCAATTAACCTTGGAGGTTTGGAACATGACACAAGGTAGGAGGGAGGGAAGCAGAAAAAAATGTAAACAATTTCATCTGGGATTGGCCATGCTGATGAATGATAAATCAACCCTGCAATTTATATCCTGGGAGGGACCAAAGTACGATCCAGAATCTTCCATCTGATAAGCTATGTTGTGCTATGAGTCATGACACTACAAGTTCCACCTTTGACTTGTTGTTTTGGTGATTATAGATTCTATGACTGGTTGCAACTCAGAAAAATTGTGCTTCCTTTTATACATGGCAACCCTGATAGAGAGTATGCTTTTTTTTTTCTTTCCCACCATCTTGATCTAATTTTCTGTAGGCTCCAGTTCTGCTTTACAGTAAGCCAGGGAAGAGGATAAGTGACTACTTGATTGGAGTTCCCTAGCAGCACAAACTACTGTAAATTCTCCTGCTACCTCATAATTTTCAAAGGGAAATGAAATGAAAGGCTACAAACTGACAATTCTAGTTCAGTCACTATTGCCTATCCCCAAAGGAACTGCATCTGCATTGCAAATTACTGTAAGTCTAGGTGAACATATTCCAACACTGAAAATTTTTAAGAAGAGATTGGACAACATTAGTCTGAAATGGTATAGGGTTTTCTTTCTGCCTAAGCAGGGGGTTGGACTAGAAGACCTCCAAGGTCCCTTCTAACTCTGTTATTCTGTTCTATTCTATTCTAGATCATGACTTAGTAAGTAGTTAAATAGTAAGTAGTTTTCTTGAAAATTAATTGTTGATTGTATCCCAGCCCTATGTTGATTTTAATTCTTGGAATTCAGGAAATCAAAATGCCTTGGGGGTTTTGCTTTTGTTTTTAATGTGATTGTTTCTCTTCAGTAGCACTCAACATATTTTCTGGCAACAGGTTCCAGAGTCTTGCTGTGAGTTGAACAAGAAAGAGAAAAGGGATACTTTTCTTTTGCCTGTCTTCTACTATGTAGTTTCAATTGGATGAAAGGCTCAGGTTTATGAGAATGAGAGATACATTTTCATTTCTACATGGCCTGTACCATGCATTTTAATGATCATCATGTTGTGGATATACCCTGTCAAGGGCTTCTGTATTCTGTCTCCTTCTTTGTCAGTTTTTACAGATCTGATTGTAAAAAATGCATATTAAATGCTACTAGCCATATAGCTGTGTTATAAATAAAACTTTCTCCACAAATAGAACTAGTAGAAGTTGGACTAGTGAGGTTCCTCTCTGCTATATTAAAGAGACAAGATAAAAGGCACTTTACAAAATAAATCAGTTCTATCCTTGGAAATAATTAGCATTGATAAAATCATCATTACTCAATTGTAAAAGATAGTTTTACTCGGAATAGTTTACATCCTGAGATGAAAATATCATCAAACAACATCCCAGGTTCTTGAGAAGGGCTTCATAGGTGGATAAAAATGCCAGATCGAATCTAAACTTCTGGCTGATTGTGTGACCAACTGTAATCAGACAAAGTATAGCTGCTTTCTGAACAATATTATTTGCTACTCAACATACTTACTTATTTTTGTTTTAGATGCATTTCAATTATTGAGTTTCTTGTAGCAGAAAAGGTGCCCTTAGAGTTTTTTAAATGTGTAAATTTAAAGTTTAATTTTACATTTCCTTCTGCCTCTTCCATTCAGCCACGCCTTTTTTTTTTAAGACTGGTTTTGAGGATCAGAGTATCCTGTGGTTGTGATAACAGCAAACTTCTTGCCTTAAGGGTGAGATTAATGGCCCATTAAGATTAACAGAGCAGGGTATTTTTGCTGAACTCAAAAGAAGAATGCAAGAGAAAGAACAGAAATGGACTAAATTCTCCTGGATCAACCTCCTCTGGTCTACAGGTCCTCATCAAACAAGGCACTGAGATCAAGGAAGGCTAAACCACCTTTGACCTGGTACCTCTTTGTATCTGGAATAGCTGCCCACAGCATTGGTCTGTGAAGTCAACAAGCTTCTGTCCACCCTGTCAGGGAATATTGAAGCAATCAGTTCTTCTCAAAAAAATAAATTTTGGATCAAAAGATTAAAGAACTATGAGCAAGTGTAAATTTGGACATAGGATTAATATCATGTACATGCGCAGATCTCTAAATACTGTATAATATTTTACACATGCACTGTTTCCCTTTGGCGCCTCTTTTCAATGTATGCCACTCCCGCTTCAGTGAGGTCTTTGTACATACATTGAATATTTCTTATCCATGCTTCATTTCTTATTCCACTACGTATTGTAGTGGCGCTTATGGGTAATCACAAATATGTGATACATACATAAATTAGAAATGCTTCTTATGGTGTAAATGACCTGATGGGAAGTACTATTTCATAAATTACACATGTCCCCCAAGACACAGTATAGTTGTGTGCATGTTATTTGCATTCACATGCTAACATGAGAATGTTAGTATATCTTATTTGCATTCAAATGACCTTTTTAACATTTTAAAGTAACTTAAAATGTGGGAGAAATTCAAGGCAGCATTATGAGTTCTTATCTTATAGCACATTTTTATCCTCTATTATTCATGCTTCGTCACACAATGGGTGGTTGCTCCTGTAACAGTTGCCTTCCTATTTGCTTTTTCTTCCTTGTGTCAGGCACTCTTTTCACATTCCAACCACACCTAATCTTAGGCCTCTATGACCTATAGTTGCTATGCTGAAGACTTTGATTTTCAGCTGTAGACGGACAGGAAATAAGCACAAATGTGAGAGTAGAAAACTACTCGGAAAGAAAAGGCATCTTCATGGCTTGTTTTCTTAGATCATTGAAAAAGACCTTGTTGTAGTGTCCTGAGAATTGGTCAACATGCAAAGAAGTCAAGAGGCTCCAGGACAGTCAGGGTCCAAACAAGAGACCAGAGGAATTACTGAGATCAAGCTGGTGGTAATAGGAGATGGAGGTTGTGGGAAAACATCCATGCTTATAGTCTTTGCAAAAGGAGAATTCCCTAAGGTAAGTTTCTTTTAACCATAACATCAATCTCACCCTTCCTACTGCCAGATCTTTCCTTCTGTCAATATCTTTCCTACTCAAGACAAAATATTCAAATATAGTTTTTATAGAATAGATTCTATCAAGCCTCTGGTGCTATTTTTCTTACATTTGAAATTTACCCATGCTTTAAATTCTCATAACAGATATACTAGAAACTTTCTTCTTCTTTTGTCATCTTTCTGGAGCTTTTCTGAAGATATAGACTCTAATCAAGTGTACTAATAATACTACTAAATTCACTTTACTTAACTACAGTAGTTATCTAATTGCCAGTGATATGCTAAGTACAGCAGAACAAGATTTGGATAGAAAATGAAATATTTGACTGAAAACATCCTGAAATAAAATTATTTTGACACGTACAAACAGATTTGGTTATTGTAGAAAGACAAGAGAAAGAAAATCAATCAAGTTGCCTTTATTTTATTTAAGAATGGACATAGAACCTTTGGGCAAATAGATTAACCTGTAATATTTAAAGTTAGACTTCGCATTGTTTACATCAAAGAAACAAGAATCTTGTGACACTTTAACATTAGGTCATTTGTTACAATATAAAGTTTTATGGAATAAAATCTATTTCATTAGGCTCATTGACATACACGCTACATGTATATGTGATGAGAAAATGGTAAGCACTTAGTCCATATCGTGTTACAAATATTATCTGACTCTGAGTGGCTTCCAGTTGTCAGGTTGAATTTGCTCTCTCTGGCACCTAGTTTTAACCACCCCAAAGAAATCAGGGGCAGGGCAGGAGGATGTCCAGCAAGACTATACTTAAAAACATGTCCATCTTCACAACTGATGGCTCTTTTTATTGCCCATCCAGGTACCTACCTTTCACCTGAAAAAGTGGCCAATGCTTTCTAGGTTCTGGCAATTAGGAGTCAATTTCCTCTTGTTTCACATATCATTAAACTTCTCAAAGGGCAAAACAATAGAGTGAAGTGAAGCCTTGCAGAAACCCTTTAAAGCCGTGGCTTCATATTTAGTGAACAGAGGTGAGTGATATTAATAAAGGAGAATATTTATAGCTCAGGGTTGACATGAAGGGGCCTTGGTGCTCTCTGAGCTTGCTTGTTTTCTTGCAGATGTTTCATTACCCAAACTAGGTAACATCATCGGTGGTAGTAAAGAGTGCTGCTTCCTGTCAGTTTATATTCTAGTGGCTTCCCTGTCAGTGTTCAGGAGGGTGATCTTAGAAATTCTTTGAGTGAACTGTTTGCTGGTGGCTTCTTAGACAGTTTCTTGATTTGAGTATTATTTATTTGATTGTTGGTCTGATGTTAGCCTTGGATTTAATCTATGCTGATCTTGGTGCTGATTGCTGGTGGAGAGGTGTTTGGGTCTTTTTGTTCCTTTTTGGCAGGGGTGGTATTCACTTACTTTCACTACCGGTTCACAAATATGAGTGCACGTGTGCTTTCCGTGCATGCGCAGAAGATCAAAAACGGGACGTGATGATGTCCGGGCAGGTGGTGGAGCCTCCCACAGCCGCCGCTACCAGTTCGCATGAACCTGACAGAACCAGCTGAATACCACCACTGCTTTTTGGGCTAGGTGATCATCTCTTTTGCATAGTCTATAGATGTTGTTAATGTCTATGTGTCTACTGATGGGTGATATGCCAGTGCCAGGCTTCTAGAAATTCCCTGGTGTTTTTGGACTTGGCTTGGTCTAGGATGGTCACATTTTCTCAATTGAAACTATGGTTAAATCTATCTATATGTTGTGAAGTGTTCGTGGATGCATTCTGCCTATTTATCCTACATCTGCCTGTTTGTCCTGGATCCAGCTGTGTTAGCTAATTATCTCCAACCTTCGTTTTGTGGCGAAGGTTGTTGAGAGTGTGGTGGCATGGCAGCTTCCCCAGTACCTGGAGGAAACTGTCTATCTAGACCTGTGCCAGTCCGGCTTCCGACCTGGGTACAGCACGAAGACGACTTTGGTCGCATTGGTTGATGATCTCTGGAGGGCTCGGGACAGGGGTTGTTCCTCTGTCCTGGTCCTATTAGATCTGTCAGTGGCTTTTGATACCATCAACCATGGTATCCTTCTGCGGCAGTTGAGGGGTCTGGGAGTGGGGGGCACCATTTTTCGGTGGTTCTCCTCCTACCTCTCTGACCGTTCGCAGACTGTGTTGGCAGGAGGGCAGAGATCGACTGCGAGGCACCTCACTTGTGGGGTGCCACAGTGGTCGGTCCTCTCGCCGCTCCTGCTCAACATTTATATGAAGCCGCTGGGGGAGATCATCCATGGTTTTGGGGTGAGTTGCCATTATATGCTGATGATACTCAGCTGTATATCTCCACCCCGAACCACCCCAATGAAGCCGTCGAAGTAATGTCCCGGTGCCTTGAGGCCGTACGGGTCTGGATGGGGAAGAACAGACTTCGACTCAACCCATCCAAGACTGAGTGGCTGTGGATGCCAGCATCCCTGCACAGTCAGCTAGTTCCATCACTGACTGTGGAGGGTGAGGCGTTGCCCCCCAAGGAGATGGTTCGCAACTTAGGCGTTCTCCTGGATGTACGGCTGTCGCTGGAAGAGCATTTGACGGCCGTCGCCAGGGGAGCTTTTTATCAGGTGCGCCTGATATGCCAGTTGTTTCCCTTCCTGGACCGGGATTCGTTATGCACGGTCACTCATGCCCTCGTCACTTCCTGCCTGGACTACTGCAATGCTCTCTACATGGGGCTCCCCGTGAAGAGCACCAGGAGGCTTCAACTGGTCCAGAATGAGGCTGCACGGGGGATAGAGGGAGCGTCTCGTAGCTCCCATATAACATCTCCTCCGCAGGCTGCACTGGTTACCGGTGGTCTTCCGGGTGCAATTCAAGGTGTTGGTTCTCACCTTTAAAGCGCTCCATGGCTTGGGACCGGGTTACTTACGGGACCGCCTTCTGCCACCAATAGCCTCCTATCGACCTGTGCGTTCCCATAGGGAGGGCCTCCTCAGGGTGCCGTCAGCCAAACAATGCCGACTGGCGGCTCCCAGGGGGAGGGCCTTCTCTGTGGGGGCTCCTGCCCTGTGGAATGAGTTACCTCTGGGGCTACGCCAACTCCCTGACCTCCGGACCTTTAAGCGCGAGCTTAAGACTCTCTTATTCCATCGTGCAGGGTTGGCCTAATCGCAATTTTAACATGGGTGGTTTTATTAGGGTTTATTTTATATTTTATTAGTTTTAAATTATTGGGCCAAATTTTGAATTAGATTTTTAATAATGTTCTTAAGGTTTGTTTTTGTGCGATTTTATTTTGGCTGTAAACCGCCCTGAGTCTTCGGAGAAGGGCGGTATAGAATATAATAAAATAAAATAAAATAAAATAAAATAAAATAAAATAAAATAAAATAAAATAAAATAAAATAAAATAAAATAAAATAAAATAAAATAAAATAAAATAAAGTAAAATAAAATAAAATAATAAAATAAAATAAAATAAAATAAAATAAAATAAAATAAAATAAAATAAAATAAAATAAAATAAAATAAAATAGAATAAAATAAAATAAAATAAAATAAAATAAAATAAAGGCTGTTGCAGTCCTTTACATTGTATGTTGTGGATGTCTCCTGTTTTTACTTTTGGGGTTGTTGGGTCTGCTTAGGATGTTTTGAAGGGCTTTAGTTGGCTTGTGTGCTATGCTGATTCCATGTGGTTGTAGTAGTCTGTTGGTGGTTTCTGTGATATTCTTGATATATGGCAGTGTAATTCTTTTTACGGTTTATATTGGTTGTGCTGTGTTGGGCTGAATGGTCAGGGACTTTTTGATAAAGTTGTGTGGATATCCGTTTTGTTGGAATACATTGTATAGATCCATGATGGTGAACTGTGGGCAGGTGCGCCATTGCCAGCTGATCTTCTAGTTTCTGGAGCGCCGGAAACCGGCCTGAAACCAGCACAAAAAACAACCGGGAAATGGCCTGAAAAATGGCCTGAAAACAGCCAGAAAATGGCCAGAAAAACAGGCTGAAAATGGCCCAAAACCCAGCCTGAAAATAGGCCATTTTGGGGGCTGTTTTTGAGCCAAAAATGGCCCCAAAACAGCCTGGAAATGGCCTGAAAAACAGCCAAAAATGGCCCAAAAAAGGGATGCATGCACCGGCCAGCTGGACTTCGGGTTTCTGGTGCTCCGGCTTGCACTAAGACCAGCTGGCCGGTGCTCATGCACGACCTGGAAACCCAAAGACCAGCTGGCTGGCGTGCACATGCACCGGCCAGCTAGTCTTCGAATTTCTGGCGCTCCGGCGTGCACACATGCACGCACATGCACACACATTCCGGTTTGGGCACTTGGTGCCGAAAAGGTTCACCATCACTGGTATAGATACTCTATTTCCTTTTTCTGCTGTTCCAGGTTGCTGCAGTGTGTTTGGTCTTGTCTAAATAAAGTTCTTATGTAGCTCCCTTGTGAGAGGTTAAGTTGTTTCTTTGGTAGGGGAGCACCTGATTAGTATGGATGGTTTTACTGTAGATTTGCATTTCTAATTGTGGTCTCTGCTGATCTGGATGTCCAGGAAAGGTCAAGTTGTTGTTTTCTTCTTCTTCTCTAGTAAACTGGATTCCTTGAAAAATGTTTTTGATGGTTCTCTAATTGGCCCTTTTTTATGATGGTGAAGGTCTCCTCTAGGGGGAGTGATGCATTCATGTGGGGGGGACTTATTTCAGTACCTGCCAGCCAAGTGGAATAACTTGGAAGTCAGATTTGACCCACAGGACTGAATTGGCATTAATATATGTACATTATCATTCAATTAGCTATTAGCAATACAATTTTTGCACGTTATAAACGATCAGTATTAAATTATATAGCCTGTATCAATGGAATAGTTTATTATTTGTTATTACAGAGGTGGTAGGTGACAGTTTCATATTCGAGTCTCCCTTGAAAATTATTTGTTTAAAAATAACCACCAAAAAATTAGGTCTCCCATAGAAGAGAATATATGTAGGTCAGGGTGGAATTGTGAAGTCCTTGGTGCACTCTGAGCTTGCTTGTTTGTTTGCAGACATCTCATCAGTATACTGATGTTGTTATCTAGTTGGGTAATGAAACATCTGCAAGCAAACAATCAAGTTCAGAGAACACCAAGGACTCCACAAATCAGCATCTGTATGTATAAGCTGAAACGATCCTATCTTGGTTACTTTTACCTATAAGTTGCATTGACAACTGAATCATTTTTATGGCAAAAATAAGTCAATGTGGATTGGTGAAATGTGGCAGAGATAGAAAAGAAGGCAAAGCAAAGCAAAGACTTCCCTATAGCTTTGTGAAATGAAACAATATCTGGAAATATCTGCCTATATATTTCTGAAGATTTTGCTTTACCAAATGTAACCTAGAGTCAGATGAAGATTAGTTCCAGATTTTTCATATTAATTCAGCAGAAGTGGATAATATGCTTTCTCCCTCAAGGATTGAGTTTATCTAGCGGCAGGGAAACCATGGCTGAGAAAATAACTGGGATATGCTCCTGAAGGCACCCTCCCAGAGTGAGATATTAATCAGGTTGGGTCAACCGAGAAGGGGCCTTTTCATTGTTGCCTGTACTCAAATTTCCTTGCTATGTATTTATTACATTTTTTAATATAGGAAAATACGCTTTTATTTCTCCAGACTTTCTAATGCTAATTTTCTCGTCACACTCCAATGGAGTTTTTTAATTGATCTGTTTGTGTTGGCTACTGGCTGTTTTAATTAGTCAACATATTGTTTCAGTAGATGTGTTGTGTATTTGTTAGCTGTTTGGGGGATTTGTTTTCTGATGCTGTTAATTAATGCTAGAAATTTTTTTTGGGAGAGAGGTTAGATACTGTCCTTCAAAATGTTTTGAAGACTTTGTAGGAAAAGATTTCTTTGGAAATCTACATACAAATAATCTGAAAGGAAATAGATGCTGTGGAGGAAAAAGCTCTGCAGGGATGGTATCAGATCAACCAATCCTTCAAGAGATGTTCAGTTAATCAAAAATGTAACTTTCTTTGTCGTCATCTTCTAGGTTTATGTCCCAACAGTTTTTGAGAAATACTTTGCACCCTTTCGCATCAGTGACAAGCAAGTCCATATCAGTCTTTGGGACACAGCAGGTAAGGCCTAGGTCAAAACGGCAGCATTATTCTATGGACAGATGCATTAGCAAAATAAAATTCTTTCCTGTGAGATTGCATT